>NC_064849.1:129958447-130102475 GCF_024139225.1 Suncus etruscus
TTGGCTTGGCACTCAGAGATACCACCAGGCACAGACTGGCTCCATGGCTCTCTCCCGACTGGCTTGGTTTATTATTTCTTTGCCACTACCCTGCTTCTTCAGACAGTCTGCATAAGGGGTTAGAAACATGGCATGTGAGGTGATCTCACAACTTGAGGTTTTTTATTTTATATTATATCTTATGTGACTTAAACAACACATTCTTATTTCTCACTGTTTGGGAGGCTGGGAGTTCAAGATCAAGGTTCTAGCACATCTGGTCCTGAGTGATAGCCACTTTCTTGCATACAGTTGCCTTCTCACTATATTCTATCAATGGATACAGAATGAGCTCAGCTCTTTTCATTCTTACAAGTATCTCAATTTGGGCCCCATCCTCATGACCTCATCTAAACCCATGAGCACTTAGCATGTGGAGTTGGGGGTAGAACACAAATAGCCTATCCACAACAAGGAGATATCAGACAGCAATGAAGCTATAGATTAAACCTGGATGCAAATTCTACCCCATCATGTAGGCCCTGATGGGGACCTTCAGGATCTTCTACAAATAGTCCAGCTCCTTTTTGAAGTTTTATACCTTTCTTAAGAAAAATCACCCTGTCCTCTTTAAAAAAAAATGAGAAAGAACCTATTTTTTCCATCCTTGTTTAATTCCTAGCTCAAGTTAGTTTAATTAGTAATTTTCCAAGGTGCTAACTAGAATAGTCTTAACATGTTTAGCAGTGAAACAATGATAATCTCAACTCATGTTAATTCAATCTGCCTCATCTGCCTCGTATGCCATTCCTCATATAATTATCACAATTGTCTTATGAGGTAACTATACTTTGTGCTCTTGTTACAGACCAGAAAATTAAGGATCACAGAGCTTAGTAGCTTATTCACTAAAGTTCCTAAATGGTGGAGTTGTATCTCAAACTGTTCACTTCTCCCAAGCCTGAACTTCATGCATGTGGTATTATAAGTCCCCTTCTTATGCCTATTGTGTACCCCATACTCCAATGTCTATAAATGAATATAATAAATGTTTAATTCCAATGTCCCTGGAACCAGAAGCATTTTGAGTAATGACACTTCTCATCCTGAGTAGGAAAAAAATGTATTTTCAGTCTCTACAATTCTTATAACCTCTTCTTTTTTGTTTGTTTGTTTGTTTGTTTTTTGGTTTTGGGGCCACACCCGGCGGTGCTCAGGGGTTACTCCTGGCTGTCTGCTCAGAAATAGCTCCTGGCAGGCATGGGGGACCATATGGGACACCGGGATTCGAACCAACCACCTTTGGTCCTGGATTGGCTGCCTGCAAGGCAAACACCGCTGTGCTATCTCTCCGGGCCCATGTTTGTTTTATTTTGGGGTCACAACTAGTGATGCTCAGAATTTAGTTCTGGCTTAGTGTCCAGAGATCACAACAGGCAGTACCTCAGGGAACCATAGGGGATGCCAGGCATCAAATTCTTGTTGGCAAGCTTCTAAACAGCTTTTCTAACTCTCCAGTCCCCTCCTCTTTTTTTTTCTTTTTTTTTTTTATTTAAACACCTGATTACATACATGATTGTGTTTGGGTTTCAGTCATGTAAAGAACACCACCCATCACCAGTGCAACATTCCCATCACCAATGTCCCAAGTCTCCCTCCTCCCCACCCGAACCCTGCCTGTACTCTAAACAGGCTCTCCATTTCCCTCATACATTCTCATTATTAGGACAGTTCAAAATGTAGTTATTTCTCTAACTAAACTCATCACTCTTTGTGGTGAGCTTCCTGTGGTGAGCTGGAACTTCCAGCTCTTTTCTCTTTTGTGTCTGAAAATTATTATTGCAAGAATGTCTTTCATTTTTCTTAAAACCCATAGATGAATGAGACCATTCTGCATTTCTCTCTCTCTCTCTCTCTCTCTGACTTATTTCACTCAGCATAATAGATTCCGTGTACATCCATGTATAGGAAAATTTCATGACTTCATCTCTCCTGACAGCTGCATAATATTCCATTGTGTATATGTACCACAGTTTCTTTAGCCATTCATCTGTTGAAGGGCATCTTGGTTGTTTCCAGAGTCTTGCTATGGTAAATAGTGCTGCAATGAATATAGGTGTAAGAAAGGGGTTTTTGTATTGTATTTTTGTGTTCCTAGGGTATATTCCTAGGAGTGATATAGCTGGACTCTCCTCTTTTTAAACCAAGCCTTTGCCCATATTTTCTGAGAAGATCTTGAGGTACACCTTCTCTGAGTCTGTCCATTTGTTGCAATTAATGATTGATAGCTTTAATTTATATATGTATTAAACACCACACTGGTGGGAAAGTTTACTTATCCCATTTGTCAGTCTAAAAAGTCTAAGACTGATGAGATGTAGAAGGAAATCAGGTTTCCAGGGAACTTTGTTTCCCAGGAGCTCTACAGGCAGGTAGGAAGGGGCAGGAAATGAACAGAGAGCTCACTGACTAACTCCAGAGGAAGAGAGATTGAAAACCTAGTCAAGACAAACTACGGAGTCTGTGAGATTCTTGGGATAAGGATGTGGACAATTCATCAGCAGCAGGAGAGAGAATGAGTTGGGATGTTGATAAGCTCAGCGGGGTCCTGGCTGAGCCATGGAACTGGGATGCTGGACTTCTCATCTCAATACATATGCTGTTCACTGAGGAATTAGTAGGGCAGCTTGTGCCTCTGAGGAAAACACCAAATAACGGTTCTTTTCTAAAATGTCAGTGAAGGGCCAGAGAAATAGTCTGACATCTAAAGCACTTGCCTTATTTTTGGCTGTGGTAGTTGACAGTGTTTTGATTACCAACATCACATATGGTCTCCTGAGTTAAGACCAGGTGTGGGTTCTGAGCACTGTCAAATGTGGACGACCCTCCCCCAATAATAAATAAAATGATAAAGCCTCACTGAACTACCAGAAAGTATTTCTTCCCCAAAACATGATGGATGAACTGACAAGTTGGGAATAGGTGGCAGGTTCATCTTCTGGGGTTCCAGATGGAAGAAGGTCATCCATCCATCCTCCAGAATTCCTCCAACACCAGGTGCCCTTCTCTGGGCCAGACATTCTGGAAAGAAGAACAGAATGACGTTGCCTGTCACTCCCCCTGGGCGCCACATTCCAAAAGTGTCCCATTAAATGATTCCAAGCAGTTGCTTCTGAAATCATAAATTTCCAAAGACAATGAAAGTTACAATCACAAGGGTAACAGAAGCCAAACACATTAAGAACATGTTCCTTGAGTAAAAGAGTATAATTCCGGACACGCGGGAACACATGGTTTGCCTCAAACATGTTTCATTTTGTCATCGCACTGAGCACACAGTATTTCTCTTTGGGTGCAAGAGTGATTGATTTCATTGGGAGAATTGTTTGTAAGAACATGAAAGTTGCCAAAGCAAACACATTGGGGGGAAGTGTGGAGAAGGGGAGGAAGAGTATTTGGAGTAGATCTGGGTTTGGGAAGTTCATGCAGAGGTGAGACAGTGAGATGTAGAACAAATAAAAACATTCTGCACACTTCATCTACATAAATTATGTTCAGAAATTCACTCTGTGTAGACATTAGCTACAGCATTACAACTCTCCCTGGTGTGCCTCTAGAATGTGGGCAGGAAGCCAATTTTTAAGTGAATGATTTGTAACTTTTCCTCCACATAAATTAATCTATTAATAGTTATATCATTCAGATTTTAATCCACGAGTGTCAGGTAGTCATTTTTTAAAACCCAATAGTCTATTTGTCTATTATGAAAGAACTCTGTTGCTAACTTACATTAATATTGTCTCAAGATATTATTGTCAAAAAAAATTTTAAAAATATATGCTTTAATCTGTTTTTCTAACAAGAAAAAGCACAAACCTAAAAAACTAAATAATGTTCAGCAGCATTTATATCCATGAATTTGAAGTGTTTCTTTGGGTCATTTATATCCATATAAATGTGATGTTAGAATGTTTATCATCTCTGGGCCAAAGCAATTGTACAATATATTGGACAGTTGCCTTACTTGTGGTCAATGGGGTTTGATCCCGGTAACCTATATGATTCCCTGAATCCTACCAGTAGTGATCCCTGAGTACAAAGCCAGGAATAAACCCTGAGCACTGCTGGATGTGAAAGAAAGAAAGAAAGAAAGAAAGAAAGAAAGAAAGAAAGAAAGAAAGAAAGAAAGAAAGAAAGAAAGAAAGAAAGAAAGAAAGAAAGAAAGAAAGAAAGAAAGAAGAAAGAAAGAAAAAGAAAGAAAGAAGAAAGAAAGAAAGAAAGAAAGAAAGAAAAAGAAAGAAAGAAAGAAAGAAAGAAAGAAAAAGAAAGAAGAAAGAAAGAAAGAAAGAAAGAAAGAAAGAAAAAGAAAGAAAGAAAGAAAGAAAGAAAAAGAAAGAAAGAAGAAAGAAAGAAAAGAAAGAAGAAAGAAAGAAAGAAAGAAGAAAGAAAGAAAAAGAAAAAAGAAAGAAAGAAAAAAGAAAGAAAGAAAGAAAGAAAGAAAGAAAGAAAAGAAAAGAAAGAAAGAAGAAGAAGAAAGAAAGAAAGAAAGAAAGAAAAAGAAAGAAAGAAAGAAAGAAAGAAAGAAAGAAAGAAAGAAAGAAAGAAAGAAAGAAAAGAAAGAAAGAAAGAGAGAGAGAGAAGAGAGAGAAAGAAAGAAAGAAGAAAGAAGAAGAAAAAGAAAGAAAGAAAGAAAGAAAGAAAGAAAGAAAGAAAAGAAAGAAAAAGAAAAGAAAGAAAGAAAGAAAGAAAGAGGGAGGGAGATAGGGAAGGGAGGGAGGAAGGAAGGAAGGAAGAAAGGAAGGAAGGAAGGAAGGAAGGAAGGAAGGAAGGAAGGAAGGAAGGAAGGAAGGAAGGAAGTCTAGCTCCTATGTGCCTATAGGTAATAATTTCTAAAAGATATAAACTGGTTGTAAATACTTAAGATTCATGGATATTTGTGTCTGCTACTGCATTAAAAATGTCAGATTCAGGAGTAAGCCTTGAGCACCTCCAGATGTGACCCAAAACAAACATAAAAATGGCAGATATGACTTTTACTTACTTTAATAGTGTTTTGTGTAGAGGCCTTCTTAGAGGGTCTAAAGAGAATTTTGAATTCCTAGTAGCTAATTGGAATAACAATTTTCATTCAGGGCCAGAGAGATAGCAGAACAGGTAGAGGTTTGACTTGTATGCAGTATGTCCCCAGTTCTATCCTTAGTACCACCAACAGTCCCCCAAACACTGCCAAAGGTTATTCTTGAGCACAGAGCCTGGAATAGCCTCTAGGCCCTCCCTGCTGTGACCCAGTCCCCTCCTCTTCCCTTCTCTCTCCCCAAATTCTCACTAAAGATGCTGAAAATAGAGATTTTTGAGCAGGATGGATATAACACTACTCATGCTAAGACCTGTTCTCTGTTCTTCCATTCTCCCAGATGGGGGGGGGGGGTCCCATGAAAGGAGCAGAGGTCACTTGTCTTAGTTATCATTGACTGTGGAATACATGGACTCCTAACTGGAGCAACTTACCTCTGCTGCCTCCAGTTACTCTGGACTTATGAGCTGTTAGCTGGAGACCTCCCTTCTCTCAGGGACATCTCCATAGAATATATCATGCTTCCATTTATGTCTGTGAGAGAGAGAGAGAGAGAGAGAGAGAGAGAGAGAGAGAGAGAGAGAGAGAGAGAGAGAGAGAGAGAGAGATTTGGAGTTGGGAGAGCAAGATGAAGATGGAGATGGAGATGAAGAGAAGGAGAAAGATAGAAAGGGAGAGAGAGTTGAAGATGGTGGGCGGGAAGATAGAATGAGTAGAGAGTAAGAAAAAGAGGGTGCGAGGGAGATAGAGTCCAGTCTTTACTCATCTGAGCACAGAAGTGCCAGTCTGTTGGTTTGTCTTTGACAAGTGATAAATGACATAATCCAGTCACTTGGTGCAGCACACACATATCAAAGAGGAAGGTGTCTATAGGAGACAGGTAGAAGCCACCATGTATCTGTGGAGTTCACTTTCCTGGCATGTGTACACCAGTGGTCCTCACTGTGGAATTCCTGAGTCACCCAGGGGCACCACTTGAAAACTTGTGACAAATGCAAATTCTTGGATTCACTCCAAACCCACGAAGTCCAGCATACCTGGGTATGGTCCCAGCTTGCAAAGTGGCCTGTTAGGTGACTGAACATGTGAAGGTCTGAGTGCTTACTGCCTTCTAAGCAAAGAGCTGAACTGCCCAATTTCCCACTTAGGAGGCCAGAATCTCAACCATGGAAAGTCCCCTTGGGTTTGTATCCTCATGACTTGTGATGACATTTTTCTTTAAGAGATATGGACTTACACCATAGACCAGGATGTTCCTTGCAATAGCACCTCATATGGCAAGCCCAGATTTTATAACTTTTCTTTTTAGCTTGGGCTTTATTGTTCCAGCATCAGTACAGGGAAGTGAACACTGGTGAAGAAATTGGTGTTGGAACATTGTACATCTTATGCACCTAACCTCAGGGGTACATTTGGAGACCACAGGAAACTAGAACAAAAATGTATTGTTTTATTATTGACAATGTATTGTTCTATTATTGTTCAACTTAAGAGCAAAACGTTCTTTCACTATGTCTAAATGCCATATATGTCCAAATACTCTCATTTTCTAACCATCTGCTTCTTGAAATTGTATCCATACTTGATCTCAAAAAACGTTTTAATAATCCAAATAGACTCCTAACATGCCAGGAGGCTAAAAGGAAGCTAATTCTATGTACTAGGTTCTTCTGGTGGGAATGCATCATAGTCATGAAATGCTACAGCCAAGTCTTCAATCTCCCAACTGTGTCCTTCTGGCCTCTCTATTTACCATCTCTAGGTTCAAATCTAATTTCTGCTACTTAGTACCTTTTGGGGGGGGGCACACCTGGTGACTCTCAGGGGTTACTCCTGGATATGTGCTCAGAAATCGCTCCTGGCTTGGAGGACCATATGGGACGCCAGAATATTGAACCACAGTCCGTCCTGGGTCAGCCGCATGCAAGGCAAATGCCCTACTGCTGCATCATCGCTCCTGCCCCTACTTAGTACCTTTGACTTAAGCAAATGACTTGGATTCCCTGGGCCTTTAATTTCTTTTCTAAGACTGGCCAAATATCTATAAAAACAGCAGTGGTCTACCCTCTCTTAACATTGCATTCTTCCTGGTGCTTAGCATTATTTTATTATATATTAAAACATATATTATATTAAAATATACACATTATATATACTTACATAATATATTAACATTTATTTATTTAGGTTTGGAGGCCATACCAGACCATGCTCAGGTGTTACTCCTTACTCTACACTCAGGAATTATTACTGGCACTGCTTGGGAACCATATAGAATCCTGGGAATCAAACACTGGTGAGCTATATACAAGGAAAGCACCTTACCTGTTATACTATCTCTCTGACCCCAACCTAGAAATGCTTTGGAAAATTGTTCATGTGTAGAGCTAACAGAGTATCCCTTTTCTTGAATATCTCACTAGGGAGGTAGGCCCAAAGAATTTTCCCCTTGTTTACACAATGCATTAAGTAACTAAGAACTCTGTGGATTGTATTAGTTATGATACTTCTTCCAGGGAAGTGGTCACTCTGGAGGAGAAAGGGGTGCTGAAAGAGGTAAAATGATACCCATGATGACCTATCAGTAACAGTTCTAACACCACAGTGCCTAAAGAAAAAAAAGAAAAAAAAAAAAGATTCCTGCCATGGAGCCCGACTAGAGGGTGGAAGGAAAATTTCCTTTTGTGGAGTAAAGTGGACACTGGTGAAGGGACTGTTCTTGGAAAATTGTATGCCTGAAACTAATCAAGAATGATTTTATAATTCACAGCGACTCAATAAGAAAATAAATATTAACAATGCTTCTTCCTCTAGAGCACAAGGTTATGTATCTAAAATTACTTCGATACAACAAAGCCTAAGACTTCTCTGTGTGTAGGTTATAAATGTAGGAAATACATTCCACTGTTAGATTTGACACCTCTTTGCTGAAATTCTGTGGATATAACTTATAGGGCTTACTAGTATCCATTCTATATAAACTTAAATTGGTGACAAGTATGGTTCCATTTTGGCAACTTTGTGGCTACATATCAAAGTTTACATACTAAACATCAGCTATTCTATCATTCATATCATAATGGTTTAGTGCATTAGTGAAGAAATGTATGCCAAAGAAAGCAAGGCCTGCACTCATAGCTTTTGAGCAAGAAGGTTGATGTTATAATAAAGAGGTTTCTATAAAGTTAATATGCCCCAATTACAATCATGCTAGTAATCATGGTGATATAAAGATTTTATATTAAAAATAAAAAGTCGGAGAGATAGCACAGCGGCGTCTGCCTTGCAAGTAGCCGATCCAGGACTAAAGGTGGTTGGTTCGAATCCTGGTGTCCCATATGGTCCCCCGTGCCTGCCAGGAGCTATTTCTGAGCAGACAGCCAGGAGTAATGCCTGAGCACCGCCGGGTGTGGCCCCCCCCAAAAAAAAAGTTAATATGAAACATTAGGTAGGCAATGGGAGATTGGTAGTAAAGAAAATAGAAAAACAAGTTCAGTGAAGAATCAATGGGCTTAAGCTCTGACTGGAATCATGGAAGTAGAGGAAGAAGAGAAACTTTTACGGAAGAGTCATCTGTGTCCATTTGTGGTGAATGACTGGGGATTAAAGATGTGGAGGTTGAGGCCATGATGGACAAGATTATTCTGGATATATTAAGACTGGGTCAGCAGAGAAACAGTGTAGTAGGGATAGAAGTGAACCCCCTCAGGAGCCAGAGTGATAGCACAGCGGTAGGGCATTTGCCTTGCATGCGGCTAACCTGGTACCAACCAGGATTTGATCCTTAGCATCTCATATGGTCCCCCAAGCCTGCCAGGAGCAATTTCTGAGCTCAGAGCCAGGAGTAACCCTTGAGTACTGCCAGGTGTAGCCCCAAAACAAAAAAAAAAGTGAATCCCAGGCTGGAGGATGCTCAGCACAAAAACACTTGGTCCCCCGAGGCAGACTTACAGCTTTCTCTGTTAACTTACCTGAATTGGTTCATACTTCTATGCACACCATATTTTAATTAGTGATGTAATTTCCTTTCCCTGAAACCAAGGTCTCATTTTTTTTTCCTTTCCATGTTTATTAAAATAATGCAGAACTTTTTATATGATTTACCTTCAGGAGTGGGCGATGTTTGGATTTGGGGGCCCTACTTTGGGGTGCTCTAGGATTAAACCTAGTTCTGTGCTCAGGAGTTGCTCCTAGTGGTGCTCAAAGATCATGAGATACCAGGGATCAAACCAAGCCCTGCTATGTGCAAAGCACATACTCAGCCTGGTGTGCTCTCTATACGGCTTCTCATATTTCTTTGTACTTGCAGCACATCACACACATCAGTCGCACAAAGTGCCCATTCCATGCAAGTGTAATGACGAAGAAGCAATTGATCAGATGTGGGTGGAAGGGTACATTTCTCCTGACCATTTGTTTTAATTATAATATCAGTACTTCAATGAACCCTTTATTTGTGTTTTCTTCTACCATTATGCTCATGCATATAGATAATCCTATTCATATTCAACAGTCTCGTAACAGTTCCAAGTTTCAATGCTTTTATGGCATTTCATAAGGGGTTGCTTTCGTTTAATAATTTTCCATGGTTTTCATTGACTTTTAAAGTTAAGAAGTTTAACTTTTGGGCCCGGAGAGATAGCACAGCAGCGTTTGCCTTGCAAGCAGCCAATCCAGGACCAAAGGTGGTTGGTTCGAATCCCGGTGTCCCATATGGTCCCCCGTGACTGCCAGGAGCTATTTCTGAGCAGATAGCCAGGAGTAACCCCTGAGCAACTCCGGGTGTGGCCCAAAAACCAAAACAACAACAACAAAAAAAAAAGCTTAACTTTTTCAAGAATTTCAAGCAACATGTCTTCAGATGTCTTTTTTAAATAAACTTTTAAAACAGATGAAGGTTACTGATTTTTATATATATAAATAAAAACAAGGCTTCAAGCCTGTGCTCTCCCTTGAATACATATCTCGCTTGTTTTTATGTCTCTTTGCTTTGCCAGTTCTGGAGAAGCCATGTTCTCTCTTCAACACTTATTTTCTTTCTTTCTCTTCTCTCCATCTTTTTTTTCCTTATTAATTTCTTTATTTATACAATTTGATTACAAATATATTTGTAGTTGAGTTTCAGTCATATAAAGAACACTCCCTCCTTTCACCAGTGTGACATTCCCACCACCAATTCCCCAAATCTCCCACCTCCCTACCCCCCTACTCCCACCTGTATTTGAGACAGGCTTTCTACTTCCCTCATTCATTCACATCCCTCCATTTTTCTATGGAATTTTATTTTTTTGTTTGTTTTGTTTTGTTTTAGGGCCACACTTGGTGGCACTTGGTGGTTACTCCTGAGTGGTTACTTCTCAGCTTTGTGCTCAGAAATCTCTCCTGTCAGGCACTGGGAACCATATGAGATGCCTGGGATCACACCAGGGTTCATTCCGGGTTGGAAGCATGCAAGGCAAACACCCTACTGCTGTGCTATCACTCAGGCCCCTCTTAGTAAGTTTCAAAACAAACAAATGAAAAACATCTATCTTACTTCACTAAATAACAAACATTGCTTGTGTCCACAGTGATAGTAAACAGGTAGGGCAATTGTCTTGCAGGCTCCTGACTTTGGTTCAATCCTATATGACCCTCTGAGCCTGCCAGGAGTAATTTCTAAATGCAGAGCCAAGAATAATCCCTGAGCATCACTGAGTCTGGCCCCAAAAAAAACAAACAAAAACCCAGATATTTTTGTTTTGGTCAGATACTCAGAATCTGCTCAAGATTTCTTATTTAATTTTTTTATATTAAGTTCACCATAACTTATCAACTTACTCATGACTTGGTTTTAGCAATCCAATTTTACCACCCATTCCCTCATCAGTGTCCACCTCCCTTCCACCAATGTTGCCTCCTCCCACCCACCACCTGCCTTTATGAAAGGGGTATTTTTAATATATAATTTTTGACACTGTGTCTAAGTACTGTTTTCCAATAGAACGTCATGCATAATACTTTACTACCTATTCAGCTCAGACTTTTAAAGTTGATATGGTTCCTTCTTGCTTCTTTGACATATGGGGGCCCATCTGTGGTGAGCAGGTAAATGAATAGAAAGAGTGAAACAGGGCGGTCCTCACTTCACATAAAATCTTCAAAAATAGTAATAGGCTTTATGTGTATAAAAGTGGGGGTAAACCACACTAATGAAATTTAGAATGCCACAATTTCCTGATGGAAATAAAATAATAAAGCAATTAAAACTCAAAAGGAGAAGATTCAAGTACTATGTTTCCAAACACTGGCATTAGAACTCGAAACCTGTCTGAAATGCCGTCACTCACCTTTGGTCTGCTTACAGTAGGAATTAGACTGTTTTCAAGTCATGGTCCACTAAGAGATAGGCAGGAAAGATCTTGTTTGGCAGAACTTCCATTAGTCCCATGCCGTGACCGGTGCCGGCTGTTGAGCATGAAGGCTGAACACTTCAACAATGGAGAGTTTTTTAAAAACTTAGCTAGTGAATTGACTGAATCCACCTTTGATTATATTTATTTATTTATTATTGCAGAGCGAGGAAGAGAGTTGAACCATTCTAGACTTAATCAACATCTTATTTGTAATTATTTGAATTACAAACATGCAACACAATATATACTGTTCTGCTTAGGAAGAAATTGAGTGATAAGCATCACCCTTTAAACACTCAATGCCTTATGAGACTATTTTCCACAACAGTACAGAACATTTCAACACATGACTCCAGAGAGGAAAGACAAGTTTAAAATCTTCATCTGAACTTAAACATATGCAGGACCAGAGAGCTAGTACAGAGATTAAGGCACTTGCCTGTAGTATATGAAAAAGTTTCCATAAGATTATTCTTGGAATTGTTGTATATAAAAATATTTCCTTGGGATTGTTCTGTGACTATTGCGCCCACCTAGACCTTCCAGGTGGGGGCTCTGTGGAGTTGGGCAATAAATAGCTTGATGGACAGGGAAGAAGGGGGTCTTTTTGCGGGAGCTGGTTGCAGGCTGCAAGAGGTCTCTCTCTCTCTCTCTCTCTCTCTCTCTGACTCTCTGTCTCTCCTCTGTCTCTCTCTGTCTCTCTGTCTGTTTTTCTGTCTCTGTCTGTCTCTCTCTGTCTCTCTGTCTCTGTCTCCCTGTCTCTGTCTCTGACTCTATCTCTCTGTCTCTCTGCCTCTCTGTCTCTGTCTCTCTGGTCTCTGTCTCTGTCTCTCTGTCTCTCTCTGTCTCTCTCTTCTCTCTCTCTCTGTCTCTCTCTGTCCTCTCTCTCTGTCTCTTTCTCTGTCTCTCTTGTCTCTCTTCTCTCTCTCTCGTGTCTCTCTCTCTCTCTCTCTGTCCAATCTTTTACCCCCTAACCTTCTTGTCTGTGTGATTATTATTTGCTGCGGATAAATATTACCAAGATCTCCCCCCCCCCAAAGGGGAACAAGGGATGGAAGTAATTTTCTCATTATGGGATTATTTGTGGATTCACAGACACCTAAACAAAGGATTTAACAGGGCACAGATTCCCTACACTTGCCTTGCATGCAGTAGATCCTGACTGGAATCCCACCTCCACCCCCACATATGCCCCAGCATCACTAGGAGCCAGCACAAAAGCAAAAAGTGAGCCTGGAGGTCTACTCAGTGGTGACACCAACTTCCTCCCCCCACCAAAAAAGAAAGAACTTATGTGTTCAAATAACTGTTTCTTTTTTAGGTGATCTTCCTGTGAAGCCAACCAGGCAGTGACTTTATCATTCCTAAGGAAGCCTTGAGAACTCTCATTGTAACCAGTTTAGAGGCCTTGTTAACTCTGCAAGAATACTCCTGTTTTGTTTAGACTGTTTTACCCAAACAACTTGTTCATCTTTTTTTATTCACTCTATTGGACTCTCAGTGACCATGGCTAGTTGCAAACTTCAAATCCACTCTCAAGAAATAATATTTTACAAAATAATGAACAATATTTTTCATTCCATAAAAGTCTTGAGAGTCGAGCCTGTTTTACTAATAATATAATTTAAAATGATCAGTTCTTTAAACATTGCTTATAAAATAACTGTTTGCAAGCACAGGGCTCAATTCATTGTCACTATTAATTATGAGAATCAGCCAGTGAAAGTCCTTGTCATCAGTAGGAGCATTCTATTGAGATGCTAGCTGAAGTTCTGTTATTTTTTTGACTTTTTATTTTGAAATGATTATAGACTCACAGGAAGTTGCAAAAAAAATAGTACAAAGAATTCCATGCCCCTTTCATTCAGTTTCCTCCAACACTGACATCTTATATAATTAACTGCCCTAACCAAATCAAACTCAGGGAAATTGACATTATAGAACAGTGTTAAGTACATTAATAGGTTTTTAAAGAAAGTATGGTGTTTGATCTTGACCATTTTTCATGACACTTATTAACATTTATTAGGACTCTACAACTATTTCATGTATAGGTTCATGTAAGCACAATGAGTACCTCCTACTTCCCTTCTTACACGTGGACTTCTCTATTTGCCTGGCCATCACCAATTTGTGTTTCCACCGCTATAGTTTTGGGTTGTAAGAATGACTATATAGGTTCTGGAGAGAAGGTACAAAAATTAACATGTGGCTGTGTCCACAACCCTGGCTTCAAACCCTGGAACCCTGCATATTATCCTCCAGTACCACCAGCTGTGGCTTCTATGCACAGAGCTAGGTATGGTTTTTCAGTACAAAGAGATGGTGTGTGCCAACCGCCTCCCATATTAGATAAATATAATCAATTGGAAACAATCTTTTGAGTTGACATTTTGCTCATTAAACAAAAGGCCTTTGAGATCCAATTTGTTGCTAGTACCCATTGGCTGTTTCCTTTTATTTTTGAACAGATTCCAGTGTATGAATGGAATGATCCCTGAGTGTTGTCCTTTGAATGACAAGTTCCTTCTCTCTGCTCTCACCTCCCCTTCTCCTCCATCTCTTCCCTATTACAAATTAAACTGATAGGAAGAAATATATGAGTACACATTTCTCTATTGAACATAAATTTTTTTCTAGGATAAATGGTCCTAGAGTATGGTTGTTGGATTGTATATTTAGTGCATATTTCATTTCATAAGTAACAAATCTTTTCTAAAGTGATCCTGCCATTTCATGTACACACCAATACTAAATGAAAGACCATGTTTCTCTGCTTCCTTGTCAGGCATATGTTAATATTGCTACTTAAGAAAAAACTAGAGGGGTCGGAGAGATAGCACAGTGGCGTTTGCCTTGCAAGCAGCCCATCCCAGACCAAAGGTGGTTGGTTCAAATCCTGGCATCCCCTATGGTCCCCCGTACCTGAGGCACCGCTTGGGGTGAGAGAGAGAGAGAAAGAAGGAAGGAAGGAAGGAAGGAAGGAAGGAAGGAAGGAAGGAAGGAAGGAGGAAGGGAAGGAATGAAGAAGGAGTGAAAGGAAGGAAGGAAGGAAGGAAAGGAAAGGGAAAGGGAAAGAAAGAAAGAAAGAAAGAAAGAAAGAAAGAATAAGAAAAAAGAAAGAAAGAAAGAAAGAAAGAATAGAAAGAAAGAAAGTAAAGAAAGAAAGAGACGAGAGCCATTATAATAGAAGTGTAGATTTTTACTTATTTTTGTAAAATCACGGTCAATACATATAACTGGTACTATGATACTTTGGTAAGGATGACCTTAGTCTTCTGATTCTGCCGTCCCATGTATAAATGCCTAACACTTATTTTTTATATTCTTTTTTTTTTTCAAAATAATAAATTAGGTATGTTCCCGAGCTCTAATTCTAATTTATCAGTGTCCAGAAGTAAGTCAAAAAACGTCATTTCTGTCTCCCCCTCCCTCTCTCTTCCCTCTCCCACTCTCCCCCCCCCCCATTGGTTTTATCTCCAGAGGACTAGAGACTGGCTGCACTGGAGGATAGGACTCCAAGGAGAGCTGGCTGAAGTCTGGGACAGCTGGGGCAGAGGGAGGGACCATCCACATTCCTGCATGTTTGCTGTGCTGCTCTCATGTCTAAAGAACTGAAGAAAACTGGTCTGTCCCTGAACTTGCAGATGGAATGGCTTATAGACCCATAGGGTCAGTTAGGTTAGCTGCAAAATTAAGACTTTCTGAGAGGATTCCAAATGCCTTTGCTGTAGCTTTGAGGGCTTACAAGGGTGAGGTTGGAAAAAATTTGATGTGACTAGCTTTCCTCTTCCCTGTCAGGAGATCTAAACATTCCTGGTTCTAGAGGCTGACTGGTTGTCCAATGACAACAGACAGCACTCCTTACAAACCTGCAACTGCATGTAGAAAATAATATCACTAAACACTTATTGCAGGTAAAATATTTCAATTACTTACTATTCATCAGAAATTTGTGTTTTCTGGCTAATAATAAAGTGTAGGGGAGGTTTGAAAAAGGTTTGTATTTGTGGGAGAGTGTTTGTTTTTAATTTAATTTAGTTTGTTTAAAATTTCAGAGTAAGGAAACACTTCCCAGTGTTTGTCCCCTGCTTTTTTACCTGGATAAATTGACCTGCTGTTTATACTGTTTCATGAATAGAAGTTCACACAGATGAATCTCAAAAACAAAAGATGCCAAAGACTGTACATACTGTTCAATTCATATAAACTTCATTACATAAAGTTCAAGAACACTTAAACCCAATCTAATGTGGATAGAAAATGAGAACATTGGTTAGGGATAGGAAGAAGGTTGTCTGAAAGAAGCCTGGGTGAATTTTCTGGAATGTTTAAAATATTTATAATTTGACCCAAGTCAAATTCACCTAGGTGTAGATCTAGGAGTTTAGCACTTGCTTGGACTGTGTTATTCTTTAATTAAAATTTAAATTACTAACTGAACCCAAAGAAAGAGGTTTGATGAAAAAAATCACAAACACAATAGATTAGCTTTTTTTATTTCCAAGTTTTCAGAAATGTTTTAATGCTGCAAATTACAATTTCCCCCAAAGCAAGTAAACTTCTTTTCTCATCCCTTTCCTCTTCTCTGTGCTCCAGCTCCTAAGTGGGTTTAGATTTATGTTGCAATGCCACGCATATTGTAGCTGTTACACTAAAACATAGTGAAGCGGGGTGTGGAAGCAATAAAACTCTATTAAGATCTGTTTAGGCCTCTAAAAATTCCATGATTCCTTTCACTCATATGACATCTTTTATTTTACTTTTATTTCTGAACTTTGGATCCAAGGAATTTTGCATGCTGTGGGTTGACATTTAGTTAATAGCATCTTTGCTGAGCTTCCATTTTCCAAATTAACAAGATCAAGAACAGTGACCTGATGATATTTCCTTGAATATCTGGCTCTATTCCAAAAAGAAGGATTAGGAGGAAGGGAGCCTCTGTGTGTGTGTGTGTTTGTGTGTGTGTGTGTGTGTGTGTGTGTGTGTGTGTGTGTGTGTGTGATCACACCCTCTTGGGTCACCTTTATTCTAGGGCAAAATGTGCTTCAAATTTTGGTAGAAATATACCACACTCTCACCAACAAAATAAATGAACTAACACACACACATACATAAAACTGGCAATTCCCTGTGTCCCCAGATTCTCGTTTCTTTTTCTTGTTTCCCCCAAAGTCTGGTTGGGGGTGGACTTTTTCTAACCCCTGAAAAAGATCAAGCAAAATATATATTCACATATTTTGACCCTGGGATCAGAGGTGGTGGCTTGCTTGGGTAGGTGAACCAGCCATCAACTGAATCACACCTAAAAAAGGAATGCTTGGGACTGGGCTGAAGAGTACTCAACACACTTCTGTAAAGAAAAAAGCTAGTGACCGAAGGACAAATGACGGGCCCTGGAAGAACTGAGCAGCAGCACCAGTAGGTGCCACCAAGACCAGGCGGACACCTGACACTCGAGGTCCCAGTGCTGAATTGAGACATTTCACAGCGTGTTTTTTTAAGTGTGTGTGTGGGGGGGGGGGGTTGAGCTATAGACATAATGAGAGAAATGTAGAAGAAGGAAAAAAATATTAAGCCCCTCAATGCAATTTTAAAAGGGGGGTAGGGTGTTGGGCTGGAGCGACTGCATAGAGAAGGGCGTTTGCCTTGCATGCGGCCCACTGGAGTTCAATCCCCGACATCTCATAAGCGCACCCCCCAAGCCCAGCCTCGCCAGGAGGGATCCTTGAGTGCAGTCCCGAGTAAACCCTGAGCATCGTCTGGTGTGGTCCCCAGAAAACAAAGCAGGGAACAAGATGAGGGCGCTGAGAGCCTGTCTTTTTCTCAGTTGCCTTTCTCCTCCCGGACGCTCGGCTTCTCTGCAGTGTCTGCCTTGCAGGCGCGGGCTTGGGTGGGCGAGCGAGGCCGGACAACAGGTGGGGCGGCGGCGGACTTTTGTCCGCGGGAAGGAAGCGCGCTGCGTGCCACGGCGGGCGGGAGGGCGTCGGGCGCGGGCCCGGTTTGCGGGGCGTCCCGGCATCCCCGGCCCCGCCGCGGGATCCTTTAATTAGAGGAGTGCAGGGTGGCATGAGTGCCCCCAGCGTTTTAATCGAGCCTCTTTTCAACGGCTGCGATTTAAATGTAGCCACTGCGACTCGGTGCTGAATGGGTCTCCGCGGGCCCCCGGCGCGGCCCATTCAGGGCTCTTTTCACCACTTCTCCGCGGCTCCGTCTCCCCGGCCCCGCCACCCTCCAGAGCCCCCCTAATTAGCCTAATTAGGAAGGTGGAACGGTGGAGGGAACGGGGCCGCGGCTGGCTGGCTTCAGCGGGCGCAGTCCGGCTGGGTTGTGGCTCATTCTACCCCGCAAAGAAAAGGCCGAAAAGGAGGCGGTGGCGGCGGCGGCTGGTGCCCACGCTCGGATCCCACCCGCTCCTCCGAGCCCCGCGCCCGGGAGCGGGGACTAGGCTCCGACCCGTGCCCTGCGACACGAGCGCGCGCTGGTCCCTGAGTGTCCGCCCGCGCGTTGGGAAGCGCGACCAAGACCGATGAGCGTCTGGGAGAGGGAGCGGTAGCGGGGTCCCCGGGGTCCGTGCCTGGCCTGGCGCCTTTGGCCGGACGCGCCCCGGACGCGGTACCCCCATGCCCCGAAGCCCGAACCCGGTGCCAGGTGGCGCAGCGCGCGATCGCCGGGCTGGGTGCGTGCCCAGGCTCGCGGCTCCGCTCCCCGGACGGACCATCCCGCAGCTCCCCGCTAGCCCGTGGGGTCCGGGCGCCGTGGGGCCCCGGGCCGGCGCATTCCTGCGCTCGCCAGGAGGCGGGGACGAGAGGGCTGCGCGGGTGGCTCGAAGAACACTGAACCTTTAATTGGGCTATAAATCAGGCCGGAGAGTGCGGTAGAGTTTGTGCAGGTGTAAAAACAGAGCCCAGAGCCCCGGCCGAGTCGCCGGAGCGCCCCCGGGCAGGTCAGATCCTCCGGCTGGCTAAGCTCTGGATAAGTCCGCCGACACCCAAATAAACAGGCCGGGAGGCAGGGAGAGCGGGGACCGTGCAGCACCACGGCCGCCCAGCCGCCTGCCCCAGGAAAGCTCTCCCCGCCGCGCCGCGCTGTCCGCTCGGGGGTCACGGAGGAAGGGGAGCAAAGGGGTCTGCCCTAGGGAACACTCGCCTTCGGCCTCGGATCCAGGACAACGGTTCCGCGGTACACCCGTGAGCGCCTCAGCCCCCCACGCCCAACCCCACCAGTCCCGCCGCCGTGGGCGACCAGGCTGGGGAGCGGTGACCCTATGGGCGCAGCGCACTCCAGGTGCTTGGAGCGCAGCCACCGGGGTTCGCCTTTGCCCCTCTACCCCTGAGCAGGCGTCACCAGGGTCCAAAGCGCCGGCTCCCGCTTTATTCCAGGGTCCATACTGGGAAAACACGGCCGCGCCCCTGGCCAGAGGAGGTAAGGGAACCAGTAGGCAGGGAAGGGCGGGCGATCAGAAATTGATTTCGGTTTTTGCTCGGGAGCAAAAACCCTGTCAAAACCCTAATCGAGATGTGGGCATTGGGCGGCAAATGGACCCAAAGACAAAGGGAAACAATGAGAGTCCGCCTTAGATCATTTTTCTGGACCTTGTTTAAGGTCTGAAAGAGACCAAAATCGTTTCAAAATGTTGCCAGTAAAAATTACCCTGTGTGGAATGCAACTAATCCTTTTAGGGTTCCTGTCAACTGTTTTCACAAAAGGAATCCGATTTTTCAAATCAAAGATCCAAAAGTCTTTGGGGAGAGATTTATTACATGCCAGAGATTTAGTTACAGACTAGAGTTACAATAACAACTCAGCACCCACCAACTGCCTGAAACACGGGATTCCCATCCCACATAATTCTGAAGATGGGGGTAATGTTGCTGGGGCCCTGCTATGTATACAGATGGGGGGGGGGGGTAAAGGGCATCGAGGAAAAAAGGAGGAAGGCAAAGAAATATTAAATTCCTCAAATAGAAAAACAGAACACCGAGGCCCCAGCATTTATTTTTGTCCCCTCTCTCCCTGGTTGTTTTTGAAGAAAACAAGACTGGAGCCTGCTGAGTTGTGCTCTCCGTTCCGGGCCAGAACAGCTCATGGGTGAAGTCAGAGCTTGAACTGCAAGCGGGCAAGGTGGCCATGTAACTTCTGTGGTCTAGAATCCCTAAAATCTGCATCCCCAAGTTTGTGCCGGTGCTTACAATTTGTGCAAGTAGAAAAATGTTTACTTGTAAAGTTGTTTTTTTTTTTTAACATGAGAAGGTATACCAGGCATTGTTTTCAAACTTGTCCTTGCTTTGCAATCAAATGTTTGAGCTTGTGGAAAGTGTGCTAGAGCTTTCCCGCTGTCTCCATATTTAGCTCTTCACTGACTGTGCGAACATAAATCCATCCAGACAGGTCACTCTCAGTTCGCAGGAGGAGGAGCATTTTGTGATGACCCTAAGCACAGACCACCTTCCTGTCCTCCTCCTCTTCAGTTCTTCCCAAAGAACTGTCAGCTTGGGGTTCAACTAGCAGGTAACTCGTGAATTTAGGGACATTCAGAAATGGAAGGAAATTCTGGTTCTTGGTGCTGTATATAAGGCGCTTTGGTTTCTTGGGTAAGCTTAAAAAGCTCTTGTCTAGAGGGGAAAAAAAACTGCAGCTGAATTTACACTATCAAGATCTTTTTAAGGTTCTGTTAAATGGAAACAATTTCAAAAGTATCTGCCCTACCTTACAGCCTCCCCATCGCAGTGGTGACTCCATTCCCTCCTTCCATGAGTGTATCCTTGTGTTATTAGAGGTGGCTGTGTGGAAAGAATTCTCTCATTTGTTTCCTATATTTAAAGCAGAAATAAAGGGATTTGCAATGTAGCAGGTGCTCAATAAATACTGCAGGCTAATCCCACTTTCCAAAGCTTAGAGGTTAAAGAGATGAACAGGAGATAAGTGACTAGAAAAAAGAAATGTTGCAAGAGAAGAGAAGAGTGGGTTTAAGACACCACTGGTCTGTTTACTTTAGGAGAAAGGAGAAAATTATCTGCCCAAATATACATCTGTCTGCAGTAAGAAGCACTGTGTTTTGGCCTCATTATTTCTTAAAACTGGTTAAGTAACAACTTGTTTCATAGAATGTGAATTTTGGAAGAAGGTGAGTTTTTATATAGAGTCAAAGACTGCACTAACTATGATTTCAGAATACTTCTAAGTTTAGAATGTTTTTCTTCTAGTTCCTAGAAGAATAAAGATGTGCAAGGGAGTTAAAAAGGAATCCTCATTCTATACATTAGTACAAATTATGCCCACATAAATTGTCCTATTTGATCCTCATAATTCATTCTCTTCATGCTCAAAATTGGTGAGTTTAAAAAAAATAGATCTAGCACTTAATTTCAACCTATTCTTTCTTTGGTTGTAAGCTTTGGAGATTTTTATTTTGATTTCTGGTTTTCTTTTTCTCCTTGATCACCATATAATTTGTTGGTTATATGTATGTGTATGTGACTGCATAATAAAAATGGAGAACCAAATTACTTTTCACTCATGGTGGAACTCTTCAGCATTGCCTTAAAAAAAAATAAAATGTGTCACTTCCTATCATCCTTTTACTTATCTTTAGGGAAACCCCCACACAACTATGCAAAGCGACTTCTTTATGCCTCAATTAGCCTCTTTCCCAGGCTGTTCTCCTTTTTGGGGGCCAGTCTCTTAGGCCAGTCTCTTATTGATTAGTTGCAAATAAGAGGAACCCTTAGTCAGTGCCTGGACCCTTCTGGACAGAGAGAAGCTAGCAGGCCCAGAGGGTCAGGTTCAACCTCTCTCACATTGCTTATCTGATGCTCTTCTGATTCTCGTACCCACTTGCTGGTTCTATAGAAACACTCATCCTTCATAACAGATGAGACTCTCCTAGCCTAGGATGTTGTGTGTGGCTGGAAATAACCTATCTTGAAAAAGAGTAAGAAAATAAGACTTTCAGATCATCACCTGATTTCAAACTCAAAAACAGATTTTTAGATTCTTAAAATAAAGCTTATTATTATTGACCACTTATCTTACAATATGACCTCTCATCTTTCATAGTCTAGAGCACTGGTCCTCAAACTATGGCCCGAGGGCCACATATTGTATTTGTATCTGTTTTGTTTCTTCTTTGCAAAATAAGATAATGCAGTGTGCTTAAGAATTCGTTCATAAGTTTTGTTTTTACTATAGTCAGACCCTCCAATGGTCTGAGGGACAGTGAACTGGCCCCGTTTAAAAAGTTTGAGGACCCCTGGTCTAGAATTAATTTTTTTTAAGTCACCATTTCACTAGAAAGCTCATTTTCTGTTCCATTAAACACTTCCATTTCGCACAATCATTCTATGCCTTTTCTTTGCAGTCTGCACCTCCCAATTTGGCCAAAAATGGCTCCTGATAGCCTGGATGAGGCTGGGCCTCCAGCTCACCTGGGGAAGCCTGGCTGGCCTTCTGGAAGTTTCTGTTCAGGTCAAGTCTGGGCTGTTCACAGAAGGTGTGATTTGAGCAAGTGATCTGGAATTCCCTGCTCCTGCCCACCCCCAAAGCATTTTAGGGAGGTTTTTGACTAGGTAGGTGAATCCCATAATGAAGTGGCCTCTCAGTGTATTGGATGAATTGTGCTGGGGCTAAAGGAACTAGTTCAAGCCACAACATCTTTAAGAGGATGTCAGATGGGGTGTGCATATTCTAAGGGGAAAAAAAAACTGTTTTCTCATTAAATGTTAGACCAGTTGATCTAACACCTACATGTTTTCCTATTTTACACATGGAAAAGAAAGATGTGACCCTAAGTTTTGTTATAAATATATGATTGGCAAAAGGTTTTGTTTGGTAGAATAAGGAGCAAAGTAGCAGAAAGGAAAAAACAGTGCAAAAATAAAAAGATAAGTTCTGTATGTATTTTAAAAACTATTCTGATGCAAAAGGAAAAGGGAGGCCATTGGAGTTGGTGGATACTAGAACTACCATGTCAAGAAAGCTGATGTACATGAAATGATTAGTTGTGGATTCTAAGCACATCTAAAACAAAGGGTTGCAGTATTTCTCTCTGGTCAGATAGAAGTAATGGTGGCAAGGAAAAGGGTCTAGCAAGAATGCAAAAAATGTCTAGGAAATAAATGACTCTATATAGTGAACGCAAAGGCAATCATTCTGCTATGGCAGGTGCTTAATATATCATAATGATGACAACAAATTCTCAGCATGATGTAACAGGACAAAAATAGGATTTAAATGCTCACTTTCTAATAGCAGTGTCCTTGGGCATGTCACTTCATATCTTTATATATCAATGTCTTTATCTGTAAAATGGGGTCAGCAATAACTCTTCAGTATTTCACAGTGTACTTGAGGGAAATATTAATGAAAGTACTTTTAGAGGGTTACTGTGTAAAACAAACATGAAAGATGTTTCTGGGGTGCTGGTAACAGCAGCTGCCGATTAGATATATCACCTGGCCATGTCCCCTATATTAAATGTTTTTAGACTTACCTCCCTAAAATGTTTGCTTTGCAAAACTCAATGCAGCTCAGAAAGCATTTAAGGTTAATTTGATGGCCATTAATGTGAGGAAATTATAGATGTAGGTCAGAGCTCACTGTCTTTTTTTGTTTGAAGGCCACACCCAGTGGTCAGGGCTTATTCCTGAGTGAGTATTAAAACAATCACACCTGGAGGTTCTGGGGGTGGGGGAGATCGAATCCAGGGTGAGTCAGGAACAAGGCCAATGCCTTATCAACTATCTAATCTCTCCAGTCCCTGAATCATAGTCTTTGTTTGCTTGTTTCTCCTAATTTTCCTAGCACACCTGAAAACCCACTTGGGACTCCAAAAGGTCTATGATAATAATGTCTATCTCTCTGTGTGTCTGTTATTGCATAGTAATTTACTAATAAAGCAGCAGGAGAGATGAACTAGGGAGTGTCTTGTATCCCAGAGGAGTTGACAACAAAAAGAAAAGCACCCTCCCTGTCCAAAGATGTGATCACAGAGCTGTGATGTGCAAAGAAATTATCTGAGATGCAGATTCAGTTGGGAAAGTAACAGCCCCAAAGAGCCCTGAGCAGCTGGTCACAATCAGATTCTCCATCTTTCTGTCAAATGTAATCGTATCCGAGCTGGCAGGGTATTTATTGCTAGAGTTGAAGGGCCAGATTTTACACTAAACATATTTACACATTTACATTCGTGGCCCTATAAACACACCATGTTTCACTGGCTGTGACACCAAAAGCATTCATATAGAAAGCATGTGCCTAATTACAAAATCAGAGGGGAGTGGGGAGGCAAGTGGCATCTGAAAATGCATGCCTGTGTGTGTATGTGCACAGCACATTTGTGTGTATGCATGCATGCATGGCCCAGCTGCACCATCAGGACCCCCACAGAGATGAGAAAGGAGACTGTAGTGCTGGCTCACACATTCTCTGAGCTCCTGGCCCATTCCTGGTCAGTATAGTTCTGTAAAGGGTCTGAGCCCTGCAATCCTGCTTATCCCACCTAGACGAATCTAGATAGTCCCGGGTGGTTTCTGGGCAATTGTTTTGATCTGGATTGAGTTTAATGTTGATAGGACTTTTCATTTGTCTCCAAAATGTTTTCCTATTAGTAATAAAAGCAAGTATGAATCAGCACTGCAGTTTCAGGTGTAATGAGTGTCGCTCATTCCTGTCTCAGAACAGCTCCCTACCCATCAATGGCACTTGTAATAACACTGTTAGCTGCTCCAAGCTTGGTCCCTTGGTCAAGCAAGGAAATCAGAGCCAGAGAGAGAAAAACAAAAATAGGCAGAGCCTCACCAGGGTCTCGGACAGCCTTTAATAAATGGCACAGGCTGGTATTCCATCAAAATAATCACCTTCCAGCAGAATAACCACCTCCCCCAGCTCACTCAGAGGACATGCTACAGGAAGAATTGGTGAGTTTAAACACAACACAAAGACAAACAAAACGGTGATGAGCAGAAACCTTTCCATTAGATGGATACTTCCATGTTAACTGAAAGAATTCCCATGGTAGATGTAGCTAGAGTTTGGGTTCCAGCAACAGTGGCAGGAAGGGCCACTGGACAGGAACAGGGGCGAACTAGGTTAGTGAGAGTGGCACAGGAGCTTACAATTTTTCCCTGTCCCTCCCCCATGTTTTTTTCTCTTAAGAGGAAGAGAAGTGGCTCTTAAATAAATGTACAGTTTGAGAATGGATTGGAGAGTGGAAGAGCAGAAGCGCTTAGCGTCTTTTTTTTTTTTTTCATTTTTTTTTTCAGATCAAAGCATTTTATTTTATTGGGGTGTGGGGGAATCTTCAGGGGAGGATAAGCGATGTCCTCGGGGAGCCGGGATCTCCGGACCCTATGGCCCGCGTCTTATTTTAAAATAAATAAAGTAATCACCAGTGAAGGAAAAAAAAGAAGAAATTCGCCAAGAGCCGATGTGGGGTCATGACACCCTGTGTGGTACAAGGAGCAGCCCCATCTATCAGGCGGCACAGGCCTGGCCTTGGAGTGCACAGGCTGCAGGAGCTGCAGATTAAACCTGCACACAACAGAGTCCTGAATGCAGAGGCTCTTTTTGTGTGGTCCTGCTCCGGGAGCGGCCTGAGCCATTAGCCCCAATAGATCCCTCTCCCTATTAACTGCAAGTCCCTCCAGACTGCACCTCAGCTTGCTCACTCCCTCGTTTGTCTCAGGGAACTCTGGGGCATTTGATGAGCAGAGAAACAAGGAGAAGGGGAGAAAAGCGCCGGGTTAATGAGTTGTAGCAAATCCACACTTTGTAGTTGGCAGGAGGAGAGCTGGTGGCCAATGTTTGTCCAACGGGTTTATTTTTCAAGACCCACTCTATTGAGGAAGGCTTGTTTAAGCAGGCCTTGTCCTTACAAACATACAAACATCCTTCTGTTGGCCTTCAAAGAAAAGGGGGCCAGAGCTAGATTTGCATGCGAATGAGGAGCCTGAGAGGAGCGGTCCCGGCCCCTCAAAGGCCGGAGAGTCCAGAGCCCCGAGTCCTTTGTTCCAGCACCTGCTGGACTGTGGCCTAACAGGGCGAGCTCCTGGCTAGAGGGGTGCCCAGCCCAGAGCCCATTCCTGGCCAGTCCAAGGCCCTGACCCAGTGATCCACAGCCCCCACTTCTCACAGTATGACTTCACCCAGTCCCTGACCCTCCACCAAGGGGGCTCACCTTCCAGCTCGGCCCACAGGGCTAGCAAAGTTGACAGCTGTAATCCAAACTGAGAAGGTGGAGAAACTCAAGTCGCAGGACCTGAAGTCTAGCTCAGAAGCTCCATGATGTCTGCATCAAAAGGAGTAAATAAGGATGCCCCCACCCCACCCCGCGCATTGTCCCAACTATGGATCCGAGCCAGCAGACTTGCACTAGATAGTCCTGGGAGTCCTAACAGCCTGGGAGATAGAGCCCAACCTAGCCCTTTTTGAAAGATGCGGGTATCTGGACAGAGATAACTGGGGCTGTCCTATTTTGGTACACCGAACCCCAAGCAAATATGAGTAGTAATGTTGCCTAATTGTTCTTTCTTGGGCTCTTGTAATTACTGTCAGATTTCTGCATTATGGATCTGCAGAGGCAGGTATAGAGTTGCAGTCACTTTTGCACCTAAGGTTTTGTGCTAATCATATTTTCACTTGTATCTATGTACTTAGTTACAATTTGAGGATCAGGGTGTTTACTTTGAACTGTTGTAATCTCTCCCAAACAGTTCATAAGAACCCCTCCCCCCCAATTTACTTTGAGGCTGTGACTTTTGTCCTCCCTAAAACGGGGCTCTAGAAGACAGGATGGCAAGAGTGAATGTTACTACTTAATATTGGTCTCTAATACAACCTTCATTAACCTGCTGGATTAAATCTGCAAACCTATACACCTGCCCAAATATCTGGGGGAAAGTAATAAACAGATCTAATCTCTAGAAAGCCTTTAAACTAGTGTTTGGCAATCTTGTCTTGACTGTGGACACCTCTGACCTTACTTCCTTCCTGTGGTCCCTCCTGCCCCCCACCCAGCTTCATATGGTAGACCCCCCCCCCCACCAATTATACAATTTCCAGGCATGGCCCTTTTGGAATATCCTGCAGGATTGGTTCTTGGTTGAGAAATGCTAACTTACACTACATATTACATCTGTCTTTGCTTTATTTATACCACACAATAGCACCTGTAATCAAAACTCATTTTACAACTTTTTAAAAAATTGCCAACTTCTAGTTAATAAGTGCACTTAAAAACTGGAAAAATATTCTAACTCACCTAAATTGTTGTGATAAGCACCTGATGTACTTTGTATTCATTAAAGCAAGTGCAAGCCCCAAACTGAAGACATTTATCTTTGCCCTAATTTATTCGTTTAGACTAGAATTAGAATGCTAAGGTTGGCTTGTAGGGTAAAATAATTTATACAATACTACTAGAATTACTTCTGGGGAGACAATAGTAGCTTTAAATTTCTGAGCTTTCAAATACAATTTATGAGTACATATTTTCTTATTGGGGACTTTAAAGCCATTTAACTGGCAATCATCTCTGTTGAAAACTTTTCTACTGGTTTTTAATTTATATAGAAAGAGGGTTTTTACAGATATAATATTGTGCTCAATAGAGTGTGGAAATTAAATCAAGTTCGAAGCACAAAATAAAAGTTCTATTATCTTAAAGCAACTATGGCTTCAATTTTAAACAGCCTTAAGGCTCTTGGACATGGAGGAGAAGAGATTTAAAAATGTATGCCAAAGTGGCTTCGTTTATTGGTAGTCATTTACAAACAATTTCTGGTCTCCTTCAATAGCTTTGACTTAGAAAGAGTAACTGAAAAAACATGGCACGATGTTTTTGTTCAATTCTCTTTGAAAATAATATTTCAGTCTGCTCTATAGTAGGCTTCTACTCATTTCATAGGACCATCAGCAGAAAAGAAAAGAAAATAAGGGGGGGCGCCGAATCCAATTATTTTGGCGGACTTTTTTTTTTTTGAAAATTAAGCATTTTATTTCTGAAAAAAGTGTAAAAATCTTACATTATAATAGTACAATAGTTCGCCAGTAAAATTTACAATACTCCTTGTAAAGAATACGCTGTCAGTACAAAATTAAAATTCCGCGTGTCTATTATGATACAAAACACAGGTTAAAATAAGAAAGGATAATCTGTACTTCTTTTTTTTCCTTGTGTAAACATGTTAAATCATTTTTTTTCTTTTCACAAAAAAGTACACCCGACAAATGTCCACAAAAAAAAAAAAAAGAAGGATCGCTGGACTGGCGTTCTTCAGGACCTTTCCTACTTTTGCTTTCTTCTTTTGCACTTTTTGAAGTCTTTAACGCCTGAACCTGAGAATCTCTAAACCTCAAAAAGGCTTAGATTTTTTTTTTGTTTGTTATTGTTATTGTTGCTGTGGAAGTTCAATCTCCCCCGCAAAGTCAAGGAAACCCTCCAGTACCGGGTCAGGGCGAACCCTGAAACGCACACAAGAGTAGGGGCTGCCAACTACGGGCGACTTTGCATAAATACCGGCACCCACCGAACCCCCCAAAGCGCGCCGGGACTGTCGCCTAGGCAGGCACACAATCTCCTAGGTCGCCCCGAATGGGTGAAAGGGGGAGAAAAACAAAACCAAAAAAGGTGAAGCGGTTTGCAGGGGCCACGCGGGACGCAACCCCGACCGGCCCAGATGGGCCAAGGAGCCGGGCGGGATCCCTACCTTCTCCTTCCTGGGCCCGCGCGCGCGCGCGCGCTCGCTTGCTCCAAAAGCTCGGAGCGCGCCGTTAACAATTGGAAATCCGGGCGGTAAAGGTCTCCACGCTGGACAGGGCGGCCCCGGGGGGCAGCGTCCCCAGGGCGGCCGACGAGGACACGGAGGAGGCGGCGGCCGCGGCGGCGGCCACGAGCGAGCGAGTGAGCGCGGCGGCGGGGCCGGCGGCGGCCTGAGCCGCGCAGCCACCGCCGGGGCCGGGTGCGGGCGAGGGTGCGGGCGCGGGCGCGGGCGAGGCCTGCACGGCGGCGGCGGCGGCGGCAGCGGCGGCGGCGGCCGGGCCCAGGCTGCCCCCGATGATGCTCTCGATGGAGAAGGGCGAGCGCGCCAGCGACGCGGAGCCCGGCGCGGCCGCCTTGGCCGCCGAGGCCTGCAGGGGGCCGGGCAGCGCGGCGCCGAGCGGGTGCGGCCGGTAGCCGAAGGCGGTCCGGGCCAGCTCGTGCGGGGGCGGCGGCTGCGGCGGCGGCGGCGGGGGCGGCGAGTGCGGGTGGAAAGCGGCGGCCGCAGCGGCGGCGGCAGCAGCTGCGGCGAAGAGCGCGGAGGGCGGCGCGTAGGGCGGCAGCTGCAGGCCGTAGCCGCAGCCGTAGGGGCCGTAGCCGTAGGCGTGCGGGGGCGGCGGCGGCACCGGCGGGAAGAGCGCGGCGGCGGCTGCAGCGGCGGCGGCCGGGTCCGAGGCGCCCCCCGCGCCCCCGGCCCCGCGCAGCAGCAGCGACTCGGCGGCCACGGCGGCGGCGTTGGGGGGCAGCAGGGGCTGCCGCTTGAAGCGCTTCCTCCGGCGCAGGAAGCTGCCGTTGTCGAACATGTCGGCCGACTCGGGGTCCAGCGTCCAGTAGTTGCCCTTGCCCGGGTTGCCCGGCTCGCGGGGGATCTTGACGAAGCAGTCGTTGAGCGACAGGTTGTGGCGGATGCTGTTCTGCCAGGCGGGGAACTTCTCCCGGTAGTACGGGAAGCGGTTGGAGATGAACTCGCAGATCTCGCTCAGCGTCAGCCGCTTCTTGGGGCTCTGCAGGATGGCCATGGTGATGAGCGCGATGTACGAGTACGGGGGCTTCACCAGCGGGTTCTTGGCGCCGCCGCTGCCCGCGCCGCCTGCACTGCCAACGCTGCCAACGCCGCCGCCTCCTCCAGCTCCGGCTCCGGCTCCGGCTCCGCCGCCGCTGCAGCTGCTGCTGCTACTGCTGTTGCTGCTGCTGCTGCCGCCCGCGCCGCCGGCCCCGACTCCAGCTGCAGGGCCCGGACCCGGGGCCGCGGGGGAGCTCCCGGCTCGCGGGGCCAGCAAGATGTCATCGTCGTCGTCCTCGTCCTCCAGGTCCTCGAGCTCGTCCTCCCCGGCGTACGAGCGCCTCCGTCGCCGCCGCCGCCGCCGCTGCTGCTGCTGCTGCTGCTGCTGCTGTTGCAGCCGCCGCCGAGCGGGTCCGGCCAGCCGGGGACCGCCCTCGTCCTCGTCGTCTTCCTCGTCGTCGTCGTCGTCGTCCTCGCCCTCCCCCACCACGTCGATGTCTGTCTCCTCGGCCAGGCCCGCGGCATCGCACATGTCCGTGCTCAGGGTCATAGCGGTGGCGCGGCGACAGGGGCGCGGCGGCGGCGGTGCATAGGGGCGCGGGGCTCCCGGCTCCCGCCGCGTCCCGGTTCAGGTCTCCCCGGCGGCCGGCTTGGCCAGGGGGGCGCCACGGCTGCTGGGGAGCTGCCCCCCCCGCACAACCCCTGCCACCCGGGGCTGCGCGGAGACTTTGCAACTCCTGCTCGGCGTCTCCTTGTTCTCGGCTCGCTGCGAGCTCCCCCGGGCCTGGACCTAGACGGGCAGTCAACTTGCCCCCCTTGAGAAGTCCGCGCAAGCCCGCGGAGGAGGCGGAGGGGGGGGGCTGATGGACCCCCTCCCCACCGTGTGCGGGTGCAAATGTCGGGGAGCCGGAGAGTGCGGAACAGGGGGGATAAGCTCGGGCCTGAGCGCGGCCAGGCGAGGGCTGAGTCCCGGAGGGGGCGGACCTTCCCGCGGCTTATAGCAGGAGGAACCTCGTCACATGGTGCGCGCGTCAGCGCGCTGCCTAGGGAAGGGACAGGACGCCCAGGAAAGCATCCCTCAGCTCGGGAGAGAAAGTTCATCCGGAGGAGGGGGCTGCCAAACAGAGGAACCCGCTGGAGAGGCGACCCCGCCGGTCCTGGCCCGAGGGGCCCAGTGCCCAAGCTCTGCGCTCTGCACCCCGGGGACTTCTGCAAGAGTTCCAGCCCTTGCCTTGCCCATCCAGCCGAGAGGAGAGGATCCGAACCCTTGATGGCCCGCAGAAGCCGAGCAATCCGGACCAGAGCCCTTGGTCCACCCCAGTCCCTTTGGTCTTGTGCCTATAGGGTTGGGCTTAGTCTATCCCCTCTCCCACCCCAGTGGCTGACTTGGCTGACTTGATGGGACAAACCCTCCTCGCAGTTAAAGAGTTTCAGAACAGTAATCGTTTATTGACCTCTTACCCTGTCCCTTTCGGTTCTTCTCCAGAAACGTTTGTTTTCCGCCATCTGTTAATAAAAAAAAAATGCATTTAGGCTGGCGTTGGGATCACTTGTCTGCAATTGAGTGGTCTAGAAAGTTGACAACTAAACGAAGACGCTAATGAGAGGATCTGACAAATTTCATGGAGACAGTGTGTAATTGAATAAAGAAGAAAGGAAATTTTAGTAAAAAGCCAAATTATACCACCACCCCCACCACCCCCCCCAAATAAAAACGTACCTAGGGAAGGCTCAAAAAATTCTTTTCTAGCAGGGAAAATTAGAGCCGTAGTCCCCGCCAAGAGAAATATTTTAATCAGCACTTTCCAGTAATCTCAAAATGCGCAATTACTATAATATTTTACGTAACACATTGCTACTTTGGTGGGCTTAATAGAAACTACAATGATCAAAAAATTTCAGACCATCTTTGTAAAAAGTCTTTAAAATATTTTTTCAATAGCAACTGGTGTAAAGGAGTGAAATAATCTGTTTTAAGTCGGTTACTAGCATATGTCCATCTCGTTCATATTGCAATCTAAAACTTACAGGATGTTAGAGCAGTGAAAAACCATAGTGACTCGAATCCTGTTCCTCCCTGCTTTCTTCCTCAGGTAAAAGGACAATGAAAATAACTTAAATGTGATGTTATTTCAAGTATAGTTTTCTTCGTCAACACTCAGATCAATTGTTTTGGCGAGTTGAAACCCCCTCATAGCCAGTGATTTTACTCTTCTACATAGCCATACCTTTTGAATCTTAGTCTTTTTAAAAAATACTTCTATTTCAAAATTGAGACCTTATGAACGTTTAGCATTCTGATTTAAATGACCATTTGACCAATACCGAGAACAGAAGACCAATTGCTTTCTCGTAGCTGTCCTGTGTAGATCGTGTTATAGGTCAAGTAGTCTCACGTTTTAAAGCTTTTTATTACTCCCCATTATCAATCACAGCGTTTCAAAAATAAACTGTTACTTCATCTAAACCTTCTCTTGAAATCGAGTTTTGTTGCTAAGGACGGCTACCAGCCAATTATGCTAAGAAATGACCCATAAAGTCCACCATAGATCTTTCAAAGATCTATGAGAACGCCTCAAAGTCCTAATTTTTCATAGACTCCCATTTGATATATGGCTGAGCTGGTTAATTAACCTAAGCCGACGTTAATCAGCACTATTAATCAGGCATTACATCGCTTAGTCGGTGTAGCCAGGAGTCCTTAGCAAGGAGTTCCCTTTTGCGTTGGAAGGTTGAAGTTGTCTAAGTGTTCAGTCGACAACTAAATAAACACAATAGTTTCGCAGGACTGAGGGCTGGTGTGCGGTGAGATATTTAAAGATGAAAGCGAGAGGAAGAATTGGCCGGTTATTTTGCTGATGTTACCCGCCATTCTGCGGGTGTTCCCACCGCCCTGAACTTGTCTGGCCTGAGAGCGCAAGGACTGGCATTGCATTGCATTTTGTAATTTGGTCTGTAGGTCCCTCTCCCCAAAGGGTTAAAAGGGCACTTCCCTTGCAACATTTGCAAAAACGTGGCAAATTATTTCGGGAGGGTGGTGTCAATCGGGGATCCACTGAAGGTCCTCGCTGAACAGCAACCCTGGAGGACCGCTGTGGAGACAGTGTTGTTAACCGAGATTGGAATGATTTTCACTCCAGTTTCATCACCTCTGTGCATCGCGCTTGCTCTGTTTGCTTCCGTTAAATGTCACGCGTTAGCAGATGTTTAGCGCCAACTTCCCCGAGCGTGGAAATAGAAGTTCTTTCGTTTCCCCGTCCCTATGCCAACCTGCCCAGCGCCCTGCCAGCTCTCTGCACAGGCTGGGACACCTCCGCACTACGAGCTCCAGGCTGTGCAAGTGACCACAAAGCTTCCCGCCCCGCGGGTTAAGAACCCGCTGCTCCCGGGCTGCCCGCACACCCCGCCCGGGCCACGCAGAAAGGAGAAGGGCTCCTGTCGGCCAGGCGGGGCCGGCGCGGGGCAGGGTTGCCCCCTGGCGGCTACACGGGGCCTGAACGTCGGTATCCCGAGCCCTGGGAGCCGCCAGCGTGGAACCAGCGTAGCTAGGTCCCCAGGCGTCCCTCGCCCTGCGCTCCAGGGAGTTGGTTTTGATTGGGGTGTTGCTTCTTCCAAACCCCGACTTGAGGTCTCCACTCGCTTTGTTGGGGAGCATCGCTTCTGCTCAATGGTCTCCGACCCCCCCCCAAAAGTTGAGCTCGATCACAGGACCTAGGAACCTCCTTCTCTGGAGACTTGCAATGGGCACTCCCATGGCCACCGAGAGTTGCATCTCGGACGTGTGTCCACGTCAATGCCAGAGCAGCATTCTGTGAGCCTGTCCCCGAGGTACTTCCTTTGTTTGTTTGTTTGTGTGTTTGTTTTTGGTTTGGGACCACACCCGGTGACACTCAGGAATTACTCCTGGCTATGCGCTCAGAAATCGTTCCTGGCTGCGCCACCGCTTTGCCCCCCCTCCCTTGTACCCAGGACGCTGGGTCCTCGATAATCTTTCATTCTACCCGGAGGCTGGATGTGGAGGTGCTCAGAGTCCCTTTCCCCGATACGTGGTTGTGGGGAGAGCGGAGTATATACATGTGGCACGCTTCATTGACTAGTACTATTTGCCTATTCCTCCCCGCTCGCTTCTGGAAGAGATACCTACTTCTCAGAGGCAATCACAGTGATGCAACAATCACCACGATGGAATTCTAGAATTTTTCCCATTACCCCAAACGGAAATGGGGCGCGCTAATTAGAGGATGTCCCCAACGACCCTCCTGGCTTCTTTCACTTAACATACTGTCTTCGAAGTTCACCCTTGTGACAGCATATAGATAAGAATTTTGTTTCTTTTGAAGACTGGGAAATAATTCAATGTATAGAACACGTTTTGGTTTTTCTGGGGCCATACCTGGTTGTGCTTAGGGCTTACTTGTTGCTCTGCACTTAGGGATCACCCCTGGTGGGGCTCAGGAATTTAATCCAGGGCAAGTGCCCAACAGATTTTATGGCTCCAGCTCCTATAGACAACATCTTATTAATCTACTTTTGACATCCTGGACATTTTGGGCTGTTTCTGGATTTTGTTTTTATATGGGGTCACACTCAGCTATGCACAGGACTTCTGAGCACAAGCTCAAGGAGTATCAAATATAGTGCCTGGGATTTAACGGAAGGGGGGGTGCTGCAGAGTGCAAGACAAGCATCCTGTCCACTATAAGATATGTGTCCTTCTGGTATGTTTTTAAACTTTCATGTATGTATCTCTTTGTTTTGTTTTGTATCTCTTTGTAACACTAAAAGCAGCCAGAGCTCAATGATGGTTTGCTGGTTCATTTTCGTACATTTTATTCATCCTCATAACATCTGAGAGAAACCTAGTCCTCACAGAGTGCACGTGAAGGTGGAATCACAGTGCTTATTTCTTGCTGTGAACGTCTATATTTGTTTCAACTTCCTCACGAATTTGAAGTTTCAGGCTCAGAATCTTTACTTCAATAAAATACTGAGATGCAAGTAGTTCTCTACCAGAACTAGTTTCAGACTCAACTGTGGCCATCCCTTTACTCGTCCTTAACCCTTTTTCTCTTTTCACCTGTCCTAATCCCCCATGGACTGAGGTGACTGTACATTCACCCCTCTGGTTGCTCATGGATGAAACCATAGACTTGATCTCTGACACTGGGGGAAGAGGGAACAACAAGCCCTCTCCCTTCTCTGTGCAGAACCTGCATTCAACAATCTCCTGGAATGTAAGATTACCTACCTGGAGGGTTGAGGGTGGCTTCTCAGGTGCCACTAAACTAGGTTTCTTCAAGGTCACCACATCCTGTGAAGTGGGACCAAGATGGCTGAGAAGGTTGAAAGGGAATGGTAGCTAGGTGTATGGAGGCAGTCTTGGCAGCCATAGATCCTTCCATCACCAGGTAGGTCTCTCCCAAAATTGGACATGCCAGATACCCCACCCTAGCCCCCTGATTAGCTAGGAAGTCTACAAATAATTTTTACAAATGGAGGCATTACTGGCTGACAGTAGCACACAGGTCAACTTGGAAATTCAATGGATAAATATTCTAATCTGAATGCAAAAAGTATGTCTTCTGACAGTGTGGATAATGCTAGGGTGAGATTTCTCTATGAAGAGGGTCTTTTATTGGCCTCATAGGTCGTCCCAGGCAGCCTCTGCTTGTACAACACCCTAAAACAAGCATTCCTCTGCCTGGGCAGGATTCAGAAAGCCTCAAGAATTCAGAATGTCAGCAAAGGTCTAAATCCATGTTTTATAACAGCAAAATTATTTACACGGACTCAGGAATTTTCATTACTGCAGTTAACCTGGCCCAGCCTCTCACCCCCACCTCAGCCAACCACACACAAATAGAGATTCAGTGCTAGATTTTGGACATTTGCAGGGCAACCCATTTAAATTTTCTGTACCCAGATTAGAAGCTCAAAGAATGTTGTTTTGTGCTTTGAATTTTCTTTATTTTTTTAATTATAAACTGAACTGCAGACTCCACACATCTCTCTTCTCCACACAGCCCCCCAAAAGGAGACTGCCTTAAAATCAGGACCTCAAAAGTACTTGTGGCTCTGGAATCTCTTGGAGTTTATTTATATTGTTTAATATGTTAATTTACTGGGAAATGAACTTTGTATTTTTTTGTTTTGTTTTGTTTTTGTTTTTTGGGCCACACCCGGTAACGCTCAGGGGTTACTCCTGGCTATGTGCTCAGAAGTCCCTCCTGGCTTGGGGGACCATATGGGATGCCGGGGGATCGAACCTCGGTTCGTCCAAGGCTAGCGCAGGCAAGGCAGGCACCTTACCTCTAGCGCCACCGCCCGGCCCCTAACTTTGTACTTTTTACTTCTAACTTAAGAATTAAAAAAAAAAGGGGGCCAAAGAGATAGCACAGCAGTGTTTGCCTTGCAAGCAGCCGATGCAGGACCTAAGGTGCTTGGTTCAAATCCCGGCCTTCCGTATGGTCCCCCGTGCCAGCCAGGAGCTATTTCTGAGCAGATAGCCAGAAGTAACCCCTGAGCACAGCCGGGGTTACCCCCCCCCAAAAAAAAAGTATTAAAAAAAAACCTACCACATCTGGGGCTGGAGTGATAGCACAGTGGTGGGCATTTGCCTTGCACATGGCTGACCCAGGACAGATCTGGATTTGATTCTCAGCATCATGGTCCTTCAAGCTGTCAGGAGAGATTTCTGAGCACAAAGCTGGGAGTAACCGCTGAGTGCTGCTGTGTTTGGCCTCAAAACCCAAATAAATAAATAAATGGAAAAAATTACCACATCTATAAAAAAGTGTTATTGGGGCCAGATTGATGGTGCAGAAGTAGGGCTTTTGCCTTGCATGTGGCTGACCCAGGACAAACTTCGGTTTGACCCCTCAGCATCCCATATGGTCTCCTGAACCAGGAGTGACTTCTGAGCACAGAATCAGGAGTAACCCCTGAGCATCACTGGGTGTGGCCCCAAAAGAAACAAACAAAAGTGTGTTCTTGTCATTTGCAGTTCACCAGAAGCTGTCTGAGTAGAGCAATTCTCTCTGCTCGGGGTTGGAGGGTGTTGGGCTCTTTAAAGTCCATAGGGACCATAAAATTAAAAGGATACTAGAGACCAGAGTGATAGTACAATAGATAGGGCACTTGCCTCACACATGCCTGACCCTGGTTGAAGACACAGCATCATTTATGGCACCATATTCCAAGCCCACCAGGAGTGATTCCTGAACACAGAACCAGGAGTAAGCCCTGAGCACAACTGGGTGTGTTCCAAAACAAAAATAAAAGCATAATAAAGAACAACTGAGATAACATCACACCAGTTATAATAATGGGACACATCAAACAGAACAAATATGAAATGGGTTTATTTTTAAATGAAGATCTATCATACTCTGTCACTAGAGACAAGCCAGTTGATTTGGATAGATTAAAACAAACAACAACAAAAAAAAACTCAAAACAACAAAAACATACCAAATTCTAAAAAGTTAGAGGAAAAAGGGACCACTATGACAACAATAGTTGAAAATGATCACTTTGGACAAGAACTGAGTGCTGAAAGGAGGTAAAGTGATATATATGTATGATACACCTTCAGTAACTATTGCAAGCCATGGGTCTAAAAGGATAAAAGAGAAAGAGAGGAAAAATGTCTGCAATAAAGGGCAAGGGGGAGAGAGGGAAACTGGAGACATTGGTGGTGGGAAATGTTCACTGGTGCAAAAAAATGGGTCTTGGACATTGTGTGACTGAAACTCAATCATAACAACTCCATAACTGTGTATCTCATGGTGATTCAATTAAAATGTTATTAAAAATAAAATTACAATTTTAAATCCCCCATTCCTTATCAAAAGAAAATTTTAAAGTGCCAAGAACAGAGAACTAGTACAGAGACTAAGGTACTTACTTGCCTTGCATACAGTGACCACAAGAAGGGTTCTTATCCCAGCATCACATATGGTCCTGATCACTACCAGATGAAACCCCTAGGCACAAAGCCAGATCTGGTCCTTGAGCACCACTAGGTTTGGCCCAACCTTCCCATCAATTAATCATTCAAGGGGACATCAATACATTTGGGAGTGATGAAAAAGTTCACCATCTTAATTATATACACTATATATACATAAGCCAAAACTTAGGAACTTGCATACGTCAAATATGAGCAGTGTACTATATGTCAGTTGTTGAAAGAGGAAGGAAGGAAGGAAGGAAGGAAGGAAGGAAGGAAGGAAGGAAGGAAGGAAGGAAGGAAGGAAGGAAGGAAGGAAGGAAGGAAGGAGGGAGGGAGGGAGGGAGGGAGGGAGGAGGGAGGGAGGAAGGAAGGAAAGAAAGAAGGAAGGAGGGAGGGAGGGAGGAGGGAGGGAGAGAGGAAGGAAGGAGGGAGGAAGGAGGGAGGGAGGGAAGAAAGAAGAAAGGGAGGAGGGAGGGAAGGGAGGGAGGAAGGAAGGAAGGAAGGGAAGAGGGAGGGAGGGAGGGAAGGGAGGAAGGAAGGAAGGGAAGAAGGAAGGGAGGAAGAGAGGGAAGGGAGGAAGGAAGGAAGGAAGGAAGGGAGGGAGGGAGGAAGAAAGGAAGGGAAAAAGGAAGGGAGGAAGGAAGGAAGGAAGGGAAGAAGGAAGGGAAGAAGGGAAAAGGAAGGGAAGGAGGGAGGGAAGGGAGGGAGGGAAGGAAGGGAGAAAGGAAGGAAGGGAAGAAGGAAGGGAAGAAGGAAGGAAGTGAAGAAGGAAGGGAGGGAGGGAGGAAGGGAGGGAGGGAGGGAGGAATGAAGGGAGGGAGGGAGGGAGGGGGAAGGAGGAAGGAAGTGAAGGAAGGGAGGAAGGAAGGAAGGGAGGGAGGAAGGGAGAGAGGGAGGAAGGGAGGGAGGGAGGGAAGGAAGGGAGGGAGGGAGGAAGGGAGGAAGGAAGGAAGGAAAGAAGGAAGGAGGGAGGGAGGGAGGAAGGAAGGAAGGAGGGAGGGAGGGAGGAAGGAAGGAAGGAAGGAAGGAAGGAAGGAAGGAAGGAAGGAAGGAAGGAAGGAAGGAAGGAAGGAAGGAAGGAAGGAAGGAAGGAAGGAAGGAAGGAAGGAAGGAAGGAGTTTTAAAAAATCACCCCATCCTGGCAGATTTGAAAATTTCTCTAAATGAATTGCTTCAAACCATATGGGAAAGGCAAAGAAAAAATATTAATCTAGGAAGTTATTACATAGGTTTACAGAGCAATTTTCTTATGTTTGGTACCTAATCTGAAGAACACAGGTGGAAGTAGCTTCTTTCATGATCCAGTTCCTGGGGAAATCTGGGCACAGACTTTGCCAGGGAGTTAGGCTGGCATCAATAGCCTAGTTTGGCAGAAAGTTTAGATCCCACTGCAGCTTGTTTCCAAGCCCCTTTTTTGGACCAGCCACCATTACTTACTCCCTCACAGGAAGATACTTTATTTTCCCCCTCAAGCCTCTGTCTCAGGAGAGGAAGGGCCAAGTCCTCAATCTGCCAAAGTTACACCAGCTGCACCCACCATCCACAACCGACACTTTACCAATGACCCTGTTTTACCATTGAACCATGGAGCTCTGCAGTGATGTCAAACAGACCAAAAATTCCAGATATGCCAATATTGAGCTAATGTCTCCAGGATTTTATTGAAGGTACCTCCCTCTAGCCTTCTAAGGTCCACAGGCCCTGGCAGTTGAAGTCATGCCCCACAAAAGCTACAATATCAGTCATAGGGCTTGGAATTTCTGGACTGCTCACCCATAGTGCAGCCACATGACAACTTCAATTTTTTTCAATACTGTCACCCCAGTAGGGACACATCAATTTGTTTTTTCTTTGTTTGTTTGTTTGTTTGTTTGTGTCACACCCAGCAGTGCTCAGGGGTTAATCCTGGCTCTATGCTCAGAAATTACTCCTGGCAGGCTTGGGGGACCATATGGGATGCCGGGATTTGAACCACCGACCTTCTGATTGCAAGGCAAATGCCTTACCTCCATGCTATCTCTCCAGCCCCGGACACACCAATTTGTATGTCTACATGGATTCAAAGTCACCTAATGTTCAAATGTTCAAAAACAAAATAAATAATAGAAAATAAACCAGCAATAAATTGTTCAGCAAACCTATACAATGACTTAATGACTTCATTGAGAGATACATCAATTTTTACAAATTTTCTAATTGAGGTACTTTAAAATAACTTTATTACCACTTACCTTAAGCAATATAAATATATATTATTTCATGCATGCCAAATAGGCTTGGGAATGAATAAAAATTTGGGGACAATGTTGGAAGGAATTTTACATTTGTGGTGGGATTGGTCTTGAAGCAAATATATTATAAGCAACTATGTAATATATTTAAGTAAAGTAGTTTATAAAATAATTTTCTGCCTCAGCTAAGGCAGAAATGACTGCCATATGGTGTTCCAAGATTCCTCTCAATTCTAGATAAACTTCACAACATAGTTAATAAACTTTTTTTTGTGTGTGTGGTTTTTGGGTCACACCCGGCAGTGCTCAGGGGTTGTTCCTGGCTCCAGGCTCAGAAATTGCTCCTGGCAGGCACAGGAGACTATATGGGACCCTGGGATTCGAACTGATGACCTCCTGCATGAAAGGTAAACGCCTTACCTCCATGCTATCTCTCCGGGCCCAGTTAATAAACTTTTTTTTTTGGTTTTTGGTTTTTGGGCGGTGCTCAGGGGTTACTCCTGGCTGTCTGCTCAGAAATAGCTCCTGGCAGGCACAGGGGACCATATGGGACACTGGGATTCGAACCAACCACCTTTGGTCCTGGATCGGCTGCTTGCAAGGCAAACGCCACTGTGCTATCTCTCCGGGCCCAGTTAATAAACTTTTAACTCTCAGAAATTGTTCTGAAAAATCTTATGCTCACTCAATCTACTTCCTTTCTTTTGCTTTTTCAGTTTGTCTGAAGCTCATACATGAGTGGTCTATTAAATTGACCCATGTTTGGCCCATCACCTATGTTCCTGATGTCTGAATCTAGAGCCATGAAGGACAAACAGAAGTTGATGCTGATGCTAGAGTGATAATATAGTGGGTAGGATGCTTGCCCTGCACTCAGCTAATGCAAGTTCCATCTCTGGCACAACATATAGTTCCCTGAGCCCTCCAGGAGGGATCCCTGAGTGCATAGCCAGGAGTATTTCTTGAGTGCGGCCAGTGTGGCTCAAAAAATAGAACAAAAATTTTAAATTGATAGTTTAAATAAACACACTGGTGCTCGCTTCGGCAGCACATATACTAAAATTGGAACGATACAGAGAAGATTAGCATGGCCCCTGCGCAAGGATGACACGCAAATTCGTGAAGCGTTCCATATTTAAAAAAAAATAAACATACTGGTCATTTTCAAATAAAAACTGATAAAGATAAATATTATATGGTTGGTTGAATTTGGGTGTCACATTCAGAGGTCCTCAGGGGATATTCCTGGTTCTATGTTCAGAACTGACCCCCGCAGTACTTGGGGATCATATGTGATGCTGACACTATAACCAGGATCAGCAGGATGGAAGTTGCAATTTAGAGTACTCTCTAGCTCTCAACAAAAAAATTATTTGAAAGACATAGTGCTGGGCCCGGAGAGATAGCACAGCAGCGTTTGCCTTGCAAGCAGCCAATCCAGGACCAAAGGTGGTTGGTTCGAATCCCGGTGTCCCATATGGTCCCCCGTGCCTGTCAGGAGCTATTTCTAAGCAGACAGCCAGGAGTAACCCCTGAGCACCACCGGTGTGGCCCAAAAACCAAAAAATAAATAAATAAATAAAGACATAGTGCTAACTATTGTATAAAAAATCATTCCCCAAATTCAGTGACTTTTTAACAACCATTTAAAAAATCAATCACTGTGAAATTATAAAGTTATTCATGGTTGAATACAATTGCATAGAATGTTTCAACAATGATCCCTTCACCAGTGTCCACTTCTCTCCATCACTGCTCCCCTGCCTGAGTTTGCCTCACATTAGCCACTCTGCTTATGCAACATATACTGGTTTGGTTTGGTTTGGTTTCAGTTTTTCACAGTGATTTTCAGTACTGTTGCTGATAGGGTTTCATACATAACACTTTACCACCTTTCAGCATCTCCTCCCCACCCTGATGAACACTTCCCAAAACCATAGTCCTTGCTCGTTTCTTTTTTTATATATATTAATATCTTTATTAAAACACCTTGGTTGGGCCCGGAGAGACAGCACAGCGGCGTTTGCCTTGCAAGCAGCCGATTCAGGACCAAGGTTGTTGGTTCAAATCCCGGTGTCCCATATGGTCCCCCGTGCCTGCCAGGAGCTATTTCTGAGCAGACAGCCAGGAGTAACCCCTGAGCACCACTGGGTGTGACCCAAAAACAAACAAACAAACAAACAAAAAAACACCTTGGTTACAAGTATGATTGTAATTGGGTTTCAGTCATGTAAAGAACACCCCCTTTTGTCCCCTCCCTCAGCCTTCTCAAGTGATAACTTTCCTATTGAAGACCAGTTCTCATGTTCATTGCGTCCATTTGTCTTTGGGATCTTGTTATTTCACTATTATTATTATTATTATTATTATTATTATTATTATTATTATTATTTATTGGTTTGGGGTCACACCTGGTGGTGTTCAGGGGTTACTCTTGGCTCTATGCTCAGAAATTGCTCCTGGCAGGCATGGGGGATCATATGGGATTCTGAGATTCGAACCACCATCTGTCCTGGATCGGCTGCATGCAAAGCAAACGCCCTACCGCTGTGTTATCTCTCCGGCCCGCCATTATTTCTTTATATCCTGTATATGACAGAGATCATTCTGTGTCCATCTCTTTCCAATTTCATTCAACATGATACTCTCCAGCTCCCTTTTTGCAGCAGCAAATTGCATGAATTTATCTTTTATTATGGCTGAATTATATTGAAACAATCATTTTATTATGATCATGACTTCTGTGAGTTCCAAATTCACCATGGCCATTTGATGATTGTGGGGTGTGTGATCAATGTATGTCTGTACCATAATTTCTGGGTTCTTATCTGAGAGAATTTGGTGACTGGGGTGACCTAGGGTTAGAATCATCTGGGGAAATTTTTTGCTGTTATTTTTTTGTTTTGGGGTCACAGTGGTGCTCAGGGCCACTCCTGACTTGATTCTTGGGGAACTCATAAACCTCCATGACCAGGTTCACGAATGAAACCTGCCCCTCTTGCATGCAAAGCCTGTTATCTAGTCCATAGTACTATCACCCTGACCTCTTGCAAGGACCTCTTGCATTAATAGTTGATACAAATTGTCAGCTAAGGGCCGGGAGAGAGAGCACAGCGGTGTTTGCCTTGCAAGCAGCCAATCCAGGACCAAAGGTGGTTGGTTCGAATCCCGGTGTCCCATATGGTCCCCCGTGCCTGCCAGGAGCTATTTCTGAGCAGACAGCCAGGAATAACCCCTTAGCACCACCGGGTGTGGCCCAAAAAAACAACAACAACAAAACAAACAAACAAACAAACAAAAAACAAAACAAATTGTCAGCTAAAATTATCAGCTAGGCAACCAACGAGACCTTTGCCTGAACTTCCTCATAGTATGCTCAACCCATTACAATCGGAAAAAGCTATGTTTTTTATAACTCAGTCTAGTAAATAACAAGCAGACATGAGAATTATAGTTAAAATCATTACAATAACAATGTTATTCTAACCTAGAAATAACATGCTATAATTTCCTAGAATAGGTCACAGATGCAAGGGAAAGAAATTATATATAGAGAGATATTATATTATGGATTATAACCTGTTGAGCTGCTTAAGCAACTTACTGTTTCGTTGTTCTGAAGCATAGAAGTCTGAAATCCAGGTGTAGACCTGGAAAGCTCCTTCTGTAGCCGGTGAGAGAGGGATTTGTCCTAGGCCTTTCTCTTGCCTATGGATGGCAGTATTCTCCCTGTGTGTATTCATACTGTTAGCTATGTATATCCATAGCCATATTCCCCCCTCCTTTTTTTTTTTTACAATAATGCCAGTTATTAAGTATAATTAGTGAAGTAGGGCCCTCACTAATGCCTTCATTTTAACTTGATGACTTCTGTAAAGAACTTTATTTCTAAATGAGGCCACATTCTGAGATACCCAGAGTTACAGCCTTGACATAGGAATTTCAAGGGAAAACAGTGACTCTATAAGAGGAATGTTGGCCCAGATCTCAATGGCAGAATGTCAAAGTCATGATGTAAGAATTGCATGTGGGAGATATTGCTACCACCATCTTTGTGCAATCTGCGACAGCATACTATTAAACATTTAATGATGAGACTCAATGACAGCTTCTATTACTCACTTCACATGTCAGTTCAGAATGCAATAAAACACATTATTTGGGGGTGAAGCAACTTTTATGTTTCATATTTTTATAGTATTCAGGAAGCTCCAATACCAGCTGGCTTCCTATGAGACATGCTGAATCTCTCTACTGACTCCTTCCCAAGGCAGTAGAAGGCTGTGCTTCAAAAGCCTTTGCTTTCCCACAAAACTTCTAATAAATTACTATTTATGACCAAAATTTTTTTCTTTATTTTATTATGCCTGGTAGTGCTCAAGTCTTATCCTGACTCTGCATTAAGGGATCACCCTGGTGGGCTCAATACACCATATGAGATGCCAAAGTTTGAACCCCGGTGAGCAGCAAGAAAGGCAAATGCTCTACCCACTATACTATTGTTATGGTCCTAAAAGATGATTTAGTTTACTCACTTGCTTATTTGGTTAGTAAAGACTCGCCATTTGTATCTGTTTGTTTTTTTGGGGTTTTTTTTTTTTGTTTTGTTTTGTTTTGTTTTTGGGCCACACCCAGCGGTGCTCAGGGGTTAGTCCTGGCTGTCTGCTCAGAAATAGCTCCTGGCAGGCACGGGGGACCATATGGGACACTGGGATTCGAACCTTTGGTCCTGGATCGGCTGCTTGCAAGGCAAACGCCGCTGTGCTATCTCTCTGGGCCCTGTTTTTTTTTTTTTTAACTTTACTGATTGGTTGGTTGATTTTGGGCCACACCCAGCAGTGCTGAGGGGCTGGCTACTCCTGGCTCTGCACTCAGAAATCACTCTTAAAAAATATATATATATATATACATTCATTAAAACTTTTAATAAAGGAATAATTATATGGGGCCGGTGAGGTGGCGCTAGAGGTAAAGTGTCTGCCTTGCAAGCGCTAGCCAAGGAAGGACCACGGTTCGATCCCCCAGCGTCCCATATGGTCCCCCCAAGCTAGGGGCGATTTCTGAGCGCTTAGCCAGGAGTAACCCCTGAGCATCAAATGGGTGTGGCCAAAAAACAAAAACAAAAAAAGAAATAATTATATTAAAAATAAATAATATCTATAATATAGATAGGCACATTTTGCCTAGCTATAGATATATATATATTCAATATCTACTTTGTGGATTATTAATGGTAAATGTATATAGATTATTACATAGCAATTCATGTATAATGGAAGTACTTAAGAATTTAAATGGGGATTTAAGAGTATAAAATATGGCAGTTAACATAAACTAAAAAACTAAAACATAAAACGTCAAATTAGCCAGCACACTTATGCTAAAAGGATTTCTTAAATTTTCACTTTATTTTAAGCTACAATCAGAACATCAATGGAAAATGCAGCAAAAGCTCCTTATGGAAATGTTATATCAAGAAAGATATTTCAATTGAGTGTGCTCCTCCAGAAAAAAAATAACATCGATTCTGCTAGAAAAGACTTTCATTTGTTAGAAAATTATTGCAAATACGCTGACTTGTTAGAATTATACACTCTACTGACATCTTCTGTAAGACTGACATAAATCAAATATTTAAATCACAAAAAAAAGAAAAAGAAAAGAAAGAAAGAAAGAAATCGCTCTTGGCAGGCACAGGGGACCATATGGATTGCCGGGATTTGAACCCCCTTCAGACCTGGATCGGCTGTGTGCAAGGCAAATGCCCTACTGCTGTGCTATCTCTCTGTCCCCAACATTCTAATTTACCCAGAGCTAGGGCCTTAACACAGGAATTTAAAGGGAAAACCGGTTGAGTCCATAAGTCCAGATTTCAATGGCAGAATGTCAAAGTCATAATGCAAAAATTGAATGTAGGAGATATTGCTCCTGCCATCTATTTGAATCAGCTTTTAAAATTCCCGATGGCTTTCTAATAGTTTTAATAACATGGGAGGACCCAACCACAGTCAGTGGTTCCCACCACTACTCTCCATGGACAAATGTGATCCCAGCACAACTTCTCCTGTGATCCCAAGGCATCACAAAACGTGTGCAACCTCTGGCACCAAAACTAAGTATGTGACATAACTGACCATCCTAATCTAATATAATGGCTTTCACTCTCCAGCCAAGAAAAGCTTCAAAAATTATGGAAAAACACAGTCACACTGATAATCTGGCCTCTTTCATGTTGAACCCCAGGATTTGGTTGTGCCCGCCATTCAGAAGACTAAATTCCTTGTTTCATGTTCTGGCAGCTTCATGGAAGGAATACTAGTAGGTCCTCAAAGTCATTCTCCAATATTCAGGTATATCATAGGCACCCAGAGGCCTTCTTGCAATACAGATTCTGAATTGCTGATTCTAGGAGTGGAGATCTGAGGTGTAGCCTAAGAATTCTCCTAAAATGCTTCCTAGGTGGGAGCAATTAGGGCACTTGCGTTTCATAAAGCTGATCCAAGTTCAAATTCTGGCATCCCATATAGTCCTCCAAGCTTTCCAGGAGTGATTTCTGAGTGCAGAACCAGGGATAACCCATGAGCATCTCCAGGTATTAACCGCCCCCCCCAAATAACCAAAAACTTTCTGGGTGATACTGATGCTGGCCCAGGGTCCATATTTTAAAAACATCATGGTAGTGTGGTCTGGAGGGTAAATCAAACAAGTTACCAGACTTTGTTAAATCTCTAATTGCAGTCTCAAGCCTACCTGTGGATAAGATCTTTTCAAATCACCTAGGGAGATGGAAAACTGATGGTCGGTCAGGTTGCAATCTGTTATAATGCAGTATCTTTTTTTTTTTTAAGAAAAAAAGAATATCTTTATTTTAGCACCATGATTACAAGCATGATTGTAATTGTGTTCTAGACAATAACAGAACACCACCCTTCAACAGAACAATATTCACAGCACCAATGTCCCCTATCTCCCTCTTACCCTACTCTTACCTGTATTCAAGACAGGCATTCTACTTCTCTCACTCATTAACACTGTCATGATAGTTGTTAATATAACTATTTCTCTCAGTAATTTTTTTTTCCTTTTTTGGTTTTCAGGCCACACTCAGTGACTCTCAGGGGGTTATTTCTGGTTCTGAGCTCAGAAACTGCTCCTGGCTTGGGGACCCTATTGGGAGACAACAGGATTCGAACTGTGGTTCTTCCTAGGCTAGCGTATGCAAGGCAGACGCCCTATCGCTTGCACCACCACTCCAGCCCCAAATGTAACTATTTCTCTAACTGCACTCACCATTCTTTGTGGTGAGCTTCATATCCTGGGCTGGTTTTTCGAACCCTCATCTCTATTGTCTCTGGGCTTTATCACAAATAATGTCTTTTATGTTTCTTAAAACCCATAGATGAGTGAGACTATTATGTGTCTATCTCTCTCCCTCTGACTTATTTCACTCAGAATAATAGTTTCTATGTATTCCATGTACATCCATGTGTAGGAAAATTTCATGACTTCATCTCTCCTGACGACTGCATAATATTCCATTGCATATATGTGCTACAGGTTCTTTAGCCATTCATCTGTTGAATCTATATTCATCTTGGTTGTTTTCAGAGTCTGGTTATTGTAAATAGTGCTGCAATGAATATAGGTGTGAGGAAGGCATTTTTGTATTGTGCTTTTTTTATTTCTAGTGTATATCCCTAGAAGTGATATAGCTGGATCATTGGGGTTCTCAATTTCCAGTTTTTTGAGAAATTTTCATATTGTTTTCCATAAAGGCTGGACTAGACAGCATTTTAACAGCAGTAAATTAAAGTTTATTTTCTCCCACATTCCCACCAGCACTGATTGTTCTTGTTCTTTGTGATGTGTGCCAGTCTCTGTGGCATGAGATGGTACCTCATTGTTGTTTTGCTTTGCATCTCCCTAATAATTAGTGAGCATATTTTCATGTGACTTTTCGCCATTTATATTTCTTCTTTGACAAGTTGTCTTTTCATTTCTTCTCCCCATTTTTGATGGGGTTAGATGTTCCTTTCTTGTTAAGTTTTGTCAGTACCTTATATATCTTAGATATTAGCTCCTTATCTGATGGGTATTGGGTGAATAGTTTCTCCCATTCTTTTGTGTCCTAGGCACTATTTTCTTTGAGGTGCAGAAACTTCTCAGCTCAATATAGTTCCAGCTGTTTACCTCCGCTTTCCTTGTTTGAAGAGTGATGTTTTCTCCTTGAAAATGCCTTTAGTCTCAATGTCATGGAGTGTTTTACCTACATATTGTTCTATATACCTTATGGTTTCGGGTCTGATATCAAGGTCTTTAATTCATTTAGATTTGACCTTTGTGTCTGGTGTTAGATGGAGGTCTGAATTCATAAAGCAGGATCTTTTAAAGTAAGAAGAAGGCATCAGGATCTTATTAAGACTTCTCAAAGGCTTCCAATATGCAGACAAATTTGAAAATGAGTGGTCAGCAGGTCTCAAAGTTGATTGGTTGATTGCACACTAGAATCATCCAAACAGTTGTAAAAATACCAAAGCCTAAGTCCCTCACGACATTATTCTTGTGCAGTTGACTTGACTGTGCTTAGGCCCTCAAACATATTATTAGGAATATGAGAAAGACATTGGGAATTTTAAAAGCATAATTCCAAAATAAGTTTGAGAATCTTTGGTTCAGAACCAAGCTTCTTCAACTGTGGGTAATTAAATGTTGCTGAGGAAAGAGTACAAAGGACTAGTGTGTATGCTTTGCATATGGGAAGCCCAATCTTGCTTTCTAGCTGTGCATGGTCCCCCTGAACACCACTAATAACAGCCTAGAAACCAAACAAAAATAACAACAAAAATTGTTTTAAGATAGTTTTATGATATGCTATCAGCAAATGATGTTTTATTTGAATATCTACCTTACATAATTATAAACCTAAAATAGGTAACTGAGTAAAACTTTCTCAGGTCAAAGGGGTTGCAGTCTTCTACAACTTTTTGTAAAAATAATTCAAGATTCCTGGTCCAGAGTGAACCAAGAGTTCTCACCACTATGACAATGAGAGTTGGAAATTGTTGTGTATGTAAATATTTTGGGGGATTACTATGTTGCTCACCCTAATCTGTGCCCTACCCTAGGGTGTGACCTGGCATTCTGCCCCCACCCTAGGGTAGGACCTGATTCTGCTTCCACCATTGGTTGGTATCTGATCCCACCATTGGGTGGGACCTGACTCTGGACTATAAGAGCAAGGGTCTGTGGAAGGCGGGGGCTTTTTTGCTGGCTGGAACTGAAGCTGAGTCTTTGGACTTCAGTTTTGTCCATCCGAATAAAGCAAATATTTCCACGAGCCTGACTGTCTGCGAGCTGTTTACCCGCCGTTTCACCTCAGAACCGTGGGCTAGACAGGGTGGCAGACACGTGCTCCGAGCTGGAAGAAAAGGGCCTCATTCTCCATCCCTCCATCAGTCAACCTCTTCAGGGGCTGTCCTGCTACAGGAAATTATCACTCTGGGCAAGACTGAGTACTGGAAAGAGGTAAAGTGATATGCATGATATCTCTTCAGTATAATATTATAAACCAGTGTCTACAAAGAAACTAGAGAGAGAGAGAGAGATAAAAATGTCTGCCATTGAGGCAGGCAGGGGAGAGCGCAGGGGGAGGGTGGGAGGGATACTGTGGACATTGGTGGAGGGAAACATTCACTGGTGAAGGGAGTTGCATAACTGAAATTCATTCATGAACAGCTTTGCAACCATGTATTTCACAATGGCTCAGTTAAATAGTTTATTTTATAAAATAACAAAATAACAAAAACAGTAGTTCTTAGCCTCGATTACCAAATCACACTGGGAATTTTTAAAAGAAATTTCTGCCAGGACCAACCCTAACCTTAACTAAATCAGATTATCTAAGTATAAAGCTAGGATGATTTTCCTCATTCCCAATTTTTCTCCCTTTCCTAAATTCTAATTGCTCTATTTTTTTTTTTCTTATGAAAATTCAGCCAGGGATCTAGCATGCTAGGGATCTGAGGCTTACCAACAACACAGAGCACATGCTCTAGCCCTTCTCCTTAAGCCCAAAAAATTAATTTATTTTTGGTTTTGGGGCCACACCTGGTGGCACTCAGGGATTACTCTTGGCACTATGCTCAGAAATCCCTCCTGTCAGGCGTGGGGAACCATGTGGGATGCCGGGGATCGAACCCAGGTTGCCCACATAGCAAGGCTAGTGCTCCAGTCCCCAGGAATTAAGATCTTTATTTCTATTTTGGATATTGTTTTATCTCTTTATTTTTGCTTAAAAACACCTACTATACCCTCTCAAAAGGAAATCTATAAAAGCGACAGTAGCAGCAGCAATACACTTGGTAAGCAGCAGGGTCAAAATCTACTAGACTTTGGGGCTAGAGCAATAATTCAGCAGGTAGGATACTTGCCTTGTTTTTTTGTTTTGTTTTGTTTTGTTTTTGGGCCACACCCGGCGTTGCTCAGGGGTTACTCCTGGCTGTCTGCTCAGAAATAGCACCTGGCAGGCACGGGGGACCATATGGGACACCCGGATTCGAACCAACCACCTTTGGTCCTGTATCGGCTGCTTGCAAGGCAAATGCCGCTGTGCTATCTCTCCGGGCCCAGGACACTTGCCTTGTACACAGCCAACCAGGGTTCAGTCCTGGGCACCACATTTGGTTCCCTAAGCCATAAGTGGATCATTCCTTCCAGGTACTCCCTCAGATATTCCCTCAATTCAACCTTCAAGATGGCACTGCCACTACAATGTGATTAAAGTGGAGCTTCCTGCCTTCCTATCAGTGTGCACCATTTCCTGGCCAGGTGGGACCACATTTGCTCTCATTTTTATGTAAGCCACAACATATACGCCTGTGAGTTGGAGGTGTCTCTGTTGGACTGAATTCTTCCACGTTTCTCTAGGAGTTGGAGCCTTGCTCTCAGCCTCCAGGCTAGAAAAGAAGAGGGGCTCAGGGATTTTTTTTTTTCCTGCAAAAGACTTCAAAAAATATTTTTGTTTTAAATATTTTAATTTTTTTTGTTTTGTTTTGTTTTTGGGGGGGGCCCACATTCGTTTGATGCTCAGGGGTTACTCCTGGCTATGCGCTCAGAAATCGCTCCTGGTTTGGGGATACCAGATGGGACGCGTATGGGGGATCGAACCTCGGTCCTAGGCTAGTGCTTGAAAGGCAGGTACCGGGCCCGGAGAGATAGCACAACGGTGTTTGCCTTGCAAGCAGCCGATCCAGGAGCAAAGGTGGTTGGTTCAAATCCCGGTGTCCCATATGGTCCCTCATGCCTGCCAGGAGCTATTTCTGAGCAGACAGCCAGGAGTAACCCCTGAGCACCTCCGGGTGTAGCCCAAACAAACCAAAAAAAAAAAAAAAAAAAAGGCAGGTGCCTTACCTCTACCTCTAGCGCCACCTCTCTGGCTCCTAAATATTTTAATTTTTTTTTTTTTTTTTTTTTTTTTTTTTGGTTTTTGGGCCACACCCGTTTGACGCTCAGGGGTTACTCCTGGCTATGTGCTCAGAAATCGCCCCTGGCTTGGGGGGGACCATATGGGACGCCGGGGGATCGAACCGCGGTCCTTCCTTGGCTAGCGCTTGCAAGGCAGACACCTTACCTCCAGCGCCACCTACCCGGCCCCATATTTTAATTTTTTAATACTAATATAATTTTTTCGTTTGGGGCCAGCTAGCAGTGTTCAGGGCTTACTTCTAGTTCTGCACTCTGCGATAGCAGTGGTTGGGGGACTTATATGAGATGCCAGAGATCAAACCTTGGTCAACCATGTATAAGTGCCCTACCCATTGTATTATCTTTTGGCCCCTTGCCAAGAATTTTTAATTAAGAATTAGCACGTGCTTTGGGCAGTAGAAGGCCTCAGAGACTGTTTTCAATAGAATCAGGCCACACACTAAATTGGGAGTGACACATGCAAAATAAGTAATCCAACTTCTGCCTGCTGAAGTAGAAAAGGAACCTACTCTGAATACATACTAATGACTGGATTTTACATATATCTAAGTATATGTAATTTAATTTGTATATAGCAAACCTTGCAATAAATGCCTAAATTCACACATATGTAAATTTTATTATATATAATTTTTATTTTGACCATATTGGCTTACATATCTTTCACAGTAGTATTTTAGGTACATATTAACATTGAATTAGGGGAATTACCATCACCAAATTTGTCTTTCCTCCACCCGTGTTCCCATCCTGCATCCCATTTCCCCCACCCTTACCCCCCCCCCCCCGGGCTGCTAGAGTAAGTGGTCCCCTCTGTGTCTAGCTTACTACATAGTGATCATATATCTGTTTGGTCCTGGTACCCTCCCGTATGTTCCCTTCTATTTGAGAGGCAGAACTAGATAGTTCAAGTTATGTGGTTTTGTTTAAAGAAGAGAAAAGCAATAAAGTGGGGTAAAAATCAAATAAGCCGAAAATGGGTGTAATCCTTCTAGAGGCTCTCAACCTCAGTTTTAGAGAGGACAGGAAAAAAAAAAGAATTGAAATACCACAACAATACAAAAAGAAATATCAAATAAATATCCAATGAGCACTACAGCACTTAAAGCAAGCACCACATGTCTTGGTCCTGAAATAGAACCATGCCAGAGCGCAAAAAAGAAAGAGAAAGATAAAATAACATAAAATGAAATTGGAGACATCAACTTCAATATCTACACCAAAACAAAGAAGTCCCAAAAAATAAAAATAAAAATAAAAATAATAAAAAAAAAAATAGGGGCCGGCGAGGTGGCGCTAGAGGTAAGGTGTTTGCCTTACAAGCGCTAGCCAAGGAAGGATCACGATTCGATCCCCAGGTGTCCCATATGGTCCCCCCAAGCCAGGGGCAATTTTTGAGCGCTTAGCCAGGAGTAACCCCTGAGCATCAAATAGGTGTGCCCCCCCCAAAATAATAAAATATAAATAAATAGATAAAAAAAGATTATTTTGTGCCTTTTTTTCTGCATAGGCATAGTAAATATTGGGGACATTAGAGAGGGAATTCCCTTGGCCTAGGAGATACAGGGTTTCTCCACCCTTGAAGTATAGTGTCATGGGATTGACTGTAGAGTCTGTTCATTTACTCTCCCCTCGTTGCTTTTGTGGTGTACGGAAGACTTCTGCTTTGTCATGGGCAATAAAGTCAGACCTCTGTAACTAGAGATCTTGGTGGCTGCACAGGTCAAGGAATGGAGCTTATGATGAAGTCTTTCTTTGTGGTTCTAGGAGTTCTGTTCCTTCCGTGTCAATTTAATCTGTCTTCTGTAGTTGGTGGTCATGGTCATTGTGCTGCTCCTAGGATGGGGTCTGAGATAGAGTCTTTCCTTATGTTTCCAGAAGACCCATTCAGTTGCGATTGTCTCAGTCAGATCTCTGGAACTAGAGATCTTGTTTGTTGTACATATCATAGACCTTTTATTGGTCCCAGGACACATACTGTCCAGTCATGGTTGTAACAATCAATCATCTGTAGATAGCGATCTTGGCTTTTGCACAGATTAGAGGGTGACAGGTCTTCTGATTTTGTCTTATCGTTGGCTGGTGAGGTAGAACAACCTGCTCTTAGATCAAGTTATTCCCATTTCCTCGTTGTCAGCATATCATTTTAGAACTGGCACATGTTGGTTTCAGAGCAGTATTAAGGGTGCCCCGGAGGGGATTTGGTTCCTGGAGCTGTTGTAGAGAACTGTGTCATTTCCATATCTGGGATCCAGGAGTCAAGGCTGGACAGTCGGTGTCTAATTCCCTGGGGTCTAAGCTGGGTCCACATGACACACACATATGTAAATTTAAAACTCCACAACACTGTCAAATTATGCTATTATTATTTACAGAAATACAAATATATAGAAAAAAACAGACTGAATGCAGTGCCTGAACCCTACATGTAGTTCATAAAATTCCTGCACACCAAATTCCTGCTCTCATAATACCCTTTGAAGGTGACTCTGCCCTTCATAAGATTAATATAAGACTGGGCCCGGAGAGATAGCATAGCGGCGTTTGCCTTGCTAGTAGCCGATCCAGGACCAAAGATGGTTGGTTCGAATCCCGGTGTCCCATATGGTCCCCCGTGCCTGCCAGGAGCTATTTCTGAGCAGACAGTCAGGAGTAACCCCTGAGCATGCCGTGTGTGGCCCAAAAAAACAAACAAAAAAAAATTAATATAAGACTGAGTCTTATCTTGTCCTAATATTGTATTTCTGTTTCAGAATAAAAATGCTGGGTATGGATATGTTTTTTTAAATAAACTGGAAGCAATGTGTACTGGGTTTTAAGAGTTGTTGATTCTTGAACACCATCAGGAGCCCCTGCCCCCCAAATAAAAACAAGATCTCTTTATTGATTTTTTTTTTTTGGTTTTTGGTTTTTGGGCCACACCCGGCATGCTCAGGGGTTACTCCTGGCTGTCTGCTCAGAAATAGTTTCTGGCAGGCACGGGGGACCATATGGGACATTGGGATTCGAACCAATCACCTTTGGTCCTGGATCGGCTGCTTGCAAGGCAAACGCCACTGTGCTATCTCTCCAGGCCCTCTTTATTGATTTTTATGAAGTAAGATAGTTCTTATTGGAATTTATTTAGAGAAATGTGTTCAGAAGAGAACACAGGCTTCTCCTGTGGAAATAGGCAAAGAAACAGAGATAAATTAGAATTGCATTGAAGGGAGAACACTGGCTTGAAGAGCAAGCTAATCTCATTATTTTAGTTGGCATGTTTTTAGTTGCTATTATGGTTAACAAATATTTGATTAATTTTTCCTTTGTGAATTGTCCTGTCTATTATTTCCCACCTTATTTTCAGAAGTGGTTATTATTGATATATTAGAACTCTCTATTTTCTAAGGATATTAATCTTATACCAATGTAAGCAAATATATTTGTCTCAGTTTTTTTCACTTAGGTTGTTCTTTCCCATAGAGAAGTTCTATGTGGTCAGATCTATGGTTTCTTACTTCAAATTCATTATTAGAAAAAACCTTTTCACATCAAACACACATTGGTTCCATGCAAGACAAATAAGCTTTTCTATACTATGACTCAAGCCCTATATACTAACATTTTGCATATACTTTAGTTTCTCTCTAGACTCTTATTTTTACATTGATCTATTTCTTCTTGTACAAGTACCGCCTTGGTTTATTATTTCCAAATTGTATGTGTTTTTGGACCACACCCTTTGGTGCTTGAGGAACCATGGTGTGCCAAGGCTTGAAGTTAGGGCTGCTGCAATCACTCATATCTCCTTGACCTCTGTGATTGTTTAATGTCTAGCAGAACTAGTTCAGTCCTTTTTAATATTTCTCAAATGCTATACTTCTGGACAAATGAAAAATTATTCTCCTAAATCAGCATTTTCCTAGCATGATACTGACCCCTGGTAAGCATTGGAATGACCCAGCATGGAGCAATAGAAGGCTCAGGTGCAACTGGGCTGTACTTTCTGTTTGATCACTTAAAGAAGGGAGATTTATTGTTGGGAACTGAGTGAATTTTTTTCTGAAAAAGAAATAGTAGGCCAAATAATTTTTCCACTAGATCTAGAAATGCCTGGGTTTATCTCTGCAGTAGCTGTTGTTTTCAGTATTCATTAATCATCAACTGTGCTTTTGGGGGAGTGGAGTGGGAGAAGGGAAGTTTTAAGAGCTGTTGATTCGGGCCCAGAGAGATAGCACAGTGGTGTTTGCCTCGCAAGCAGCCGATTCAGAACCAAAGGTGGTTGGTTCGAATTCCGGTGTTCCATATGGTCACCCGTGCCTGCCAGGAGCTATTTCTGAGCAGACAGCCAGGAGTAACCCTGAGCACCGCTGAATGTGACCCAAAAACTAAAAAAAAAATACCAAACAAACAAACAAACAAAAAAGAATCATCTCTTGGAGGAACAAGTACCAGATAGATGACCCTGCGCTGAAGGTTGGCCACACCTAGCAGTGCTCAGGGTCTACTCACAGTTGTGCCTACTCACAGGGGTCACTCCTGACAATGTTCAGGGCATCTGGGATCAGCATCAGGGATCAAACCAATACCTCCTGTATGCAAAGCGTGCATTTAGCCCTTTGGTATATAACCTGTGCGGTTAACCTGCACTATTGGGCACTGGAAATATAAAATATATTTAACCTAAGTCTTTAACTAAAAAGGCTTTTGATCACATGTAGGAAAAACAAATCAACAAACAGGTGCATTAGGTCACAATTTGTGCTGTGGAGAGGGATTGGAAAGGACAGAGTACCAAAGAGGGTCCTGATGTATTTTCTGGAGACTCTGCTCAGAAATTGTTTCTATCATTCCATGCACTTTCTGGGATAAGGATGAAAATGAAAATAACAAGGGGATGGGGCCAGCGAGGTGGCGCTAGAGGTAAGGTGTCTGCCTTGCAAGCGCTAGCCAAAGAAGGACCGCGATTCGATCCCCTGGCGTCCCATATGGTCCCCCCAAGGCAAGAGTGATTTCTGAGTGCTTAGCCAGGAGTAACCACTGAGCATCAAACGGGTGTGACCGAAACCCCCCCCCCAAAAAAGAGAGAAAATAACAAGGGGTCAGCTGTGGGTATCCCCCCCAACTTCTTGTTGAGAGGGGGGGGGCGCTCTGAAATTATTAAACAGGAGCTGCCAGGGAGCTGGAACTCAGCAAGGAAGCATGGAGAGCAGCAGAAAAGAAGACAGAGAAAGCTTCGGAGAAAAAGGGATGAGAGAGAAAGACGTGGATTAGGAACTGCGAAGAGAATAGCAGGCAGATAGCCAGAGGAGAAGCAGCAGAGAGAGGTTGCTTGAAAAGTTTAGCATAGAAGTCATGTGAGGAAATGCACATGGTGAGTAGGGCCGTGGAATAAAGCTGGTTGACTCCAAAGAAACTCTGACTGCCTGTGAAATTATTTCGTGGCTACTACTCTTCTCCAGACCCGCCAGCAGAAGAGGTAAAGGCACCATGCCAAGAAAGGCCTCACCCCCCAAAATTAGGACTTTATATTTTATATTACAACAGTCAGCCATGCTTCATTACTGGCCTTGGCATATAAACACTGAAGGTATACACCCTTATTTTATGTTAGAACCTTAAGATTCCAAGGAACCTTAAGATTTCTAAAGCTGGGGGCTGGAGCGATAGCACAGCAGTAGGACGTTTGCCTTGCAGCTGATACAAACAGAGGGTGGTTCGAATCCTGGCATCCCATATGACCCCCCTGTGCCTTTCAGGATCTATTTCTGAGCGTAGAGCCAAGAGTGACCCCTGAGCGCTGCTAGGTGTGACCCAAAAACAAAACAAAACAAAACAAAACAAAAAATTTCTAAAGTTACCTTTTAGATTATGTCTCATGTGATGTCAAGAGCATAGTACCTTCCCTAGAGTATAGCTCTTTATTTTTCAAAGCACGTTATAATATACATGTATCTATATTATTGTTTTTCTTTTTTGGTTTTTGGATCACACCTGGCAGCACTCAGGGGTCACTCCTGGCTCTACGCTCAGAAATCGCTCCTGGCAAACCTGGGGGACCATATAGAATGCTGGGATTTGAACCACTGTTTTTCTGCATGCAAGACAAATGCCCTACCTCCATGCTATCTCTCTGGCCTCATGTTTTTCATTTTTTAAATTTATTTTGAAGACTTTGTGATAACTCCTGGTAGTGCTTCTGCACTAATCTTGGTTCTTTTTTTTTTTTTTTTTTTCTTTTCAGAGTGACCTGGGCTGAGCTCAAGGGACCATATGTGCTATGGGGGTTGAATCAGAGTCAGTGGGATTCAAGGCCAGGATGCAAGGCAAGTGCCTTAACTTTCTTATGTTTCCAGTCTCCCTCCCTTTTCTACTTTCCCATCTAAAAATGAGGTGAGTTTTATTTGTTTGTTTTTGGGGGTTCACGCCTAGCAGCACTCAGGGGTTACTCCTGGTTCTGTGCTCGAAAATTGCTCCTGGCAGGTTCAGGGGACTATATAGGATTCCAGGAATCAAACATGGGCCCGTCCTGAAGGCCTCGTGCAAGGCAAACGCCTTACTGCTGTGCTATCACTCCAGCCCCTAAAAATGAGTTTAAATGAGGAAAAAGATTAGGATAAGACTGGGATTAGTATTGATAAAGATTCCCTCCCCAAAATGTGGGGCAGATGGAAAATGAGCTTTTCAGGGGTGAGGCTTGTGGAGTGGTGGCTATATTGATACCCCCTGATATATTGCTAAAGCTTCCTCAGCTGGGTTCCCAGTCAGTCACTCAACCTTATGAATTCCTTTACTTGTGTGTCTGGAGAACAATATGGGGCATTAGAAATCAATTCCAGGTTTGACATGTACAAGGCAAATGTCCTATTCACTGCACTATCACTCAGGTCCCTTTTTTTCCCATAGGTATTGTGAATAGGTCTGGAAAGACTCCTTTTTGGGCAATTGAAGAACAAAGATTTTAACTATCATTTTTCAGCTCCTCTGATATAGCCTTTGAAAACATATGTCTGTAAAAGCTTTGCTTACTGTTTAAAACTATATGTATATAAAAGAGCTGGAATATAGCACAACAAGCTGAGCACATAGGCCTAAGCTCAATTCTTTACTGGTGTGTGTGTGTGTGTGTGTGTGTGTGTGTGTGTGTGTGTGTGTGTGTGTGTTTAGGTCACACCCTGTAACACTCGAGTTACTTCTTCTTTTTTTTTTTTTTTTTTTTTTTTTTTTTTTTTTTTTTTTTGGTTTTTGGTCACAACCGGCAGCGTTCAGAGGTTACTCCTGGCTCTATGCTCAAAAATTGCTCCTGGTAGGCTCAGGGGACTATATGGGATGCTGGGATTCCAACCACTGTCTTTCTGCATGCAAGGCAAATGCCCTACCCCCATGCTATCTCTCCGGCCTCTCGAGTTACTTTTTTTTTTTTTTTTTTTTTTTGGTTTTTGGGCCACACCCAGTAATGCTCAGGGGTTACTCCTGGCTCTGTGCTCAGAAGTCGCTCCTGGCTTGGGGGACGATATGGGACATCGGGGGATCGAACCACGGTCCGTCCTAGGCTAGCGCTGGCAAGGCAGATACCTTACCTTTAGAGCCACCACGCCGGCACCTCGAGTTACTTCTGGCTCGCGCTCAGAAATTACTCCTAGTAGGCTCCTAGGACCATATAGGATGCCAGGGATCAATCTTGGTGGGCCACAAGATGTTGCCTCAACACAAGCAAACAAAAACAAAAGTGGATTCTCTATTTTTACTAGTAGTGGAGGTAGTAAGTATGGACTGAAAAGGAGGGGGAGAAATAAAATTTAACCCTGAATACTCTTCTTTTGCTATTTCATGTAGACCCTTCAGACAATAAAGGTATATGTCTCCCCTGCCCTCCCTTTTTGTTGTGAGCTTCTGGAGAAGGCAATGGACCTGTATCTCCTGTTCTACAACATTCCATTGCTGGAGTTGAGATTTTGAAGAAGTTTGGGATCAACAAAGGAAAATGGGCAGGAAGCTGCAAAAAACGAAGACACTACAGGATGTTCTTCCCTTAGGACTTATCAGACCTGGGGCCGGAGCAGTGGCACAAGTGGTAGGGTGTTTGCCTTGCACACACTAACCTAGAACAGACTGTGGTTCGATCCCCTGGCTTCCCTTATGGCCCCCCAAATCAGAAGCGATTTCTGAGTGCATAGCCAGGAGTAACCCCTGAGCATCATTGGCTGTGGCCCCAAAAACAACAACAACAACAAAAACAGACTTATCAGTCTTACCCAGGACCCCAAGAGAAGAAAAAGGATAGTAATGGGAGGTAATTGATATAGTGGAATAGGAAGAAAAGCAGGGGCATTTGGTGTTTCAGAGTAGGTGGGATGTCAGAGTAGAACAAAGTTAAATAACCTTAGTAACTCAGTAAAGCTGGGCTTGTAAAGCCAATTGCAGTTTGTTTTTGCAAGTAATGCTTATACCATCTGTTTCTCCATGCTAGTAGTAGTAGTTCTAATAATGGCTACATGTTGAAACTTCTGCACTAGCTACATAAAAATTCCATATGCCAATAGACTGGACTACATGAGCACATCTGTCAAAAGCTGGTCTCTTAGGCATAATTTAGGACATTCCTAAGCAGCTTTATAACTGTTTCTGCTTCCAAGTGGTATGAATTAACTCTCATAAACCAGGTCTATTCTCACCGACTAAAGAATTGGGTAAAATATTAAAATAATTCAAGCCCAAAGCACTCTTGTACTTTAGTTATAGAACACTAGTAACGAAGTTTCTATCCCTCTGTTTCCCCAATTACATTGCTGATTTACTCACTATGTGATATTAGATAACTAATATATGTTAATAGGGCTAAAGATATATGTATTATAAACTTGAAAATGATTTTATTCTGCGTTTTTATGATATGGTTATCATGATCATTACAATTTACAAAATACACTGATACATAAGTGATTAAATCTCCAGGGCTAAATATATTTTTTTAATTATATTTGTTAACTAGGAGATAGGCTCTTTAAGATATAATCTCTCCTTCAGGTGATGGCTGCAGGAAGGAGAAATACAATCCAACCTTTTAGAAGAAGGTTTAGATATAAACTGTGTGTGTTTATTTTATATATATACACACACATATATATTCTCAACACATATATTCTAGGAACTGAAAATTTATCTGCTCTTTTCCTCTGATTTCATTATTAATTTTTATTAGAAGAGGAGGAGAATGTATTGACTCACACTCAACAGCACTCAGGAGTAACTCCAGGCAGTGCTGGGGGACCATGTGGTGCAGGCTTGAACCTGGCCAATGGGCAAATCGCATGCTTAGCACTTTTGAGTCACTTTTGAGTCTTTCTCCATTCTATTCTTATTAAGTCTTATAAGAAGATCTTTAGGAAAGCAGATATAAAAACTGGATCGTAGACTCAGGATCTGTATTGTCTCATTTTGGGAAGAATCCAGTAATGAAATGTAAGTAGCATGAAAGTAAATGGTGGCTCCATCTCCAAAAGCTTCAACTAGATGGGGAGAAATTGAACACAACAGCTGACTTCCATGTAAAGAAAGGTTTAGGGATACCAGTTCACTGTTCAATAGTCGTCAGTAGTTGATTGGCCTCAGTCAAAACTGGAATCACTAGGTTAGGATTATAGCTCAGTAGTAGAATATATGTACTTTCTGTGTGAAGTTTAATGGGCTTTGATCCCTCACCCCACAAAACCAAAAAGCACCCCCATTTTCTCCTAACCCTGAAGCATAATCAGATTTAATTCATCAGGAGATTTAGAATCACATGCACTGCACTTAACATCCAAATAGACAGATTCAGAATAAAGGAAGATATGGATTTGTGAAAAAGGGGCAAAGATTGTGGACATTCAGAAAATTCAGCAATTCTGGTATGAGAGAAAAGTAGATGTTCTTTTAGAAAGAAAGGACAAGATGGAGAGCCCAGAAAGTTATTGTTTTTAAAAAATGAAGTCACCCCAACATCTGAAAATTCTTTTATTTATTTTAATTATTTTCTTTTTAAATAATATCTTCATTTCAGCACCATGGTTACAAACATGTTTGTAGTTGGGTTTAAGTTATAAAAAAGGGGGGGGGGCGGAGAGATAGCACAGCGGCGTTTGCCTTGCAAGCAGCCAATCCAGGACCAAAGGTGGTTGGTTCGAATCCCGGTGTCCCATATGGTCCCCCGTGCCTGCCAGGAGCTATTTCTGAGCAGATAGCCAGGAGTAACCCCTGAGCACCAACGGGTGTGGCCCAAAAAACAAAACAAAAAAAAGTTATAAAAAAGAACATCCTGGGGCCAGAGAGATGTCAGAGCAGTAGGGTATTTGCCTTGCATGTGACCTACCGGGGAGAGACCCAGTTTGATTCCCTGCATCCCATATGGTCCCCCAGTCTTCCAGGAGCGATTTCTGAGTGAAGAAACCAGGAGTGACCCCTGAGTATTACTGGATGTGGCTCAAAAACCAACCAATCAATAAATAAATAAAGTTTAAAAAAAATGAAAAAATAGAAATAAAAAAGAACATCCCGGGGCCGGAGAGATAGCATGGAGGTAAGGCATTTGCCTTTCATGCAGGAGGTCATCGGTTTGAATCCCGGCGCCCCATATGGTCCCCCGTGCCTGCCAGGAGCAATTTCTGAGCCTGGAGCCAGGAATAACCTCTGAGCACTGCCGGGTGTGACCCAAAAACCACAAAAAAAAAAAAAAAAAAAAAAAAGAACATCCCAAAGTTTCTTTTTAAAAAGCGTAGCTCTGGGGACAGAGCAATACCACAGCAAGTAGGGTGTTTGTCTTGCATGTGACCGACTGGGGTTTGATCTACGGCATTCCAAATGGTCCCCTGAGCCTGCCAGGAGTGATTCTGAGTGCAGAGCCACAAGTAACCCCTTAATGCCACTGGGTGTGACCCCCCCCCAAAGAAACAAAGAAAAGCATAGCTCCCAGAGTTCTTATAATGAGAAAAAAAAACTTATTTATTATCTATGAATTGATCAATGTGGTCTAAAGTTACTGTAATCACATATGTGTAAATCAATTCATGGTGCTATGTAGACCATAATAATACACAGTGCTGTATGTTCATTTTATCTCAATAAAACTGAGAATGGTGGGGAGAAAAAGCCATATTATAAGTGTCTTATCTTTACAGCTGTCGGAAAGTGGGGAAAAAGTCTTATCATGAAGATCTTTTAGTTGGTAACAGGGCAATGTTAACTTAGGTTGTGTGTTACATGTTAAATCATTGAAGTAGAGTTTCATTTTGATCTTAGTTAATAGAAGACAGATGTTCCACATCTTGTTCTCCAATCACACGTGGTCACTGTTTTAGAGCAGCTGGCAATCTTGTCTGGCCCTAGCTCTGAAATAATGACTGGCCTCGGGGTCAGATGGATAGTACAATGGGTAGGGTAATTGCCTGCATAAGGACCACCTGGATTTGATTCTTGCATAACATTTGGTACCCTGAGCCTGACAGAAATGATCCTGAGCACAGGAGCAAGCCCTGAGCATAGCTGGGTGTGGCCCAAAAACCGAAAAATAAAAAAATAAAAATTAACAACTAGCCAATAGTATATGCATACAGACAGATATTAGGGAAATGGAAAATACTTTTAAGTATTTCATTCATATACACACAAAATGTTTTGCTTGGTTTTTATAATGCTTTCACAGAGGAATTGAACTTTTTATATATTCCAACTTTCTTCAAATACTTAAGCATGGTGCATTAGCACACTAATAACCTTAGAACTGCCATGCTTTATATTTATTACAATTAATTTTACTCTAGGACAAGCTACAGCAATCAGCTAAATAGAGCTAAAGACTGAAAGTGATATACTTCATCCACTTCAAAAGTCTCCATTGATGCAATGAATAGACCAAGTCCACTGAATAGCTGAATTGTCTGTGACCTAAGAGCTTTGAAAATTCCTACACTGACCAACTTCTCCACTTCATTCTGGCACTATCTTTTGTAGCTCTTTCCAAATATAACCCTGACTGGCTTAACCCTTCCGAGTCCCTCACTCACTTTGCAGTAAAACACAAAATCCTTAGCATTGCTCCATTGTCTTTGTTGCCTTTTCTCCTGTTACTGTGAGTCTTCAAGAATTCAATCTCGGGCCCAGAGAGATAACACAGCAGTGTTTGCCTTGCAAGCAGCCGATTCAGGACCAAAGGTGGTTGGTTCGAATCCCGGTGTCCCATATGGTCCCCCGTGCCTGCCAGGAGCGATTTCTGAGCAGACAGCCAGGAGTAACCCCTGAGCACCGCCGGGTGTGACCCAAAAAACAAAAAACAAACAAACAAACAAAACAAAACAAAAAAAAAAGAATTCAATCTCATTTATTATCTTCACAATTTATGGTAGACTCAAATGTCAAATAAACTATTAATATTTTTAAACAGACAATATAAACGACTCAAATACATGACTTTAAGCAGGAAACGGAATCTCTATTTAAACCAGCAAGTTTGTTTCCATTGCTTTGAAGTGCAGATATGTATATGTGCTATTTAACCCTAACTATACAGCAGAGCTGCCTGCCAGGCAAAGTCCAAAGACTAAGCCTGCTTTTTCTTTAAACAACTAACAATTTTACAATTGTCACATGAAGGAAGGAAGGAAGGAGGGAGGGAGGGAGGGAGGGAGGGAAGGAAGGAAGGAAGGAAGGAAGGAAGGAAGGAAGGAAGGAAGGAAGGAAGGAAGGAAGGAAGGAAGGAAGGAAGGAAGGAAGGAAGGAAGGAAGGAAGGAAGGAAGGAAGGAGGGAGGGAGGAGGGTGGGAGGGAGGAGGGAAGAGGGAGGGAGGAAGGAGGGAGGGAGGAGGGATGGAGGGAGGGAGGAAGGAAGAAAGGAAAGAAGGAAGGAAGAAAGGGAGGGAGGGAGGAGGGAAGGAAGAAAGGAAAGAAGGAAGGAGGGAGGGAAGGAAGGAAGGAAGGAGGGAGGGAGGGAGGGAGGAAAGAAGGAAGGAGGGAGGAAGGAGGGAGGGAGGGAAGGATGGAGAGAGGGAGGGAAGGAGGGTGGGAGGGAAGGAGGGAGGGAGGGAGGGAAGGAGGGTGGGAGGGAAGGAGGGAGGGAGGGAGGGAAGGAGGGTGGGAGGGAAGGAGGGAGGGAGGGAAGGAAGGAGGGAAGGAAGGAAGAAAGGAAGGAAGGAAGGAAGGAAGGAAAGAAGGAAGGAAGAAAGGAAAGAAGGAAGGAGGGAAGGAAGGAAGAAAGGAAGGAAGGAAGGAAGGAAGGAAGGAAGGAAGGAAGGAGGGAGGAAGGAAGGAAGGAAGGAAGGAAGGAAGGAAGGAAAGGAGAAAATTATCACTATGTAAGGAAGGAAAGGAAAAAATTATCACTATGTAATCACTTTCCCAATCAGAACCACCAATTAACATCTGAATATTAACTATGATGTAGCCTAACCTTTGGGAAATATTACTCTACTAGCCTTTTCAAAATTTGAGCTGATGAGCTACATATTCAAATGGCTGGAGCACATGCTTTGCATGTGGAGCCACAGGCTCAATCCTTGGCACCACATTGTTACCTGAACAGTGCACTAGGAATAGTTTCCAGTGCTGCTGTGTATATACCACCCTCAAAATACTTCTTACTTTTTTTTTCCCAGTTGGTTCTTCAGCCCAAGGAAAATCTACCTCAATGTACATTACCTAGCCCTCCCCTATGTCTCCTAAGTATCATGTGCCTGTATCACAGCATCTAACACTGTGCTGAAAGTTATTTAATCTGTCTCCTCCATTAAACTGAGAACCACTTTACAGCAGAGGTGGACAATTCCTTGTGACTCAGTACACATTTGTTGCATAAGAACAGCAATGCATAAATCCCTCAACCAATCCACAGAAGTGTACTACAATAATAGTTTCAAATTTGATGGTAGTAAAATTACTTGGAAATTTAGTTAAAATAAAGATTTTGGAGCCAGAGCAATAGTGCAGCAGTAGGGCGTTTGCCTTGCACGCAGCTGACCCAGGACAAACCTAGGTTTGATCCCAGTGTCTCAGATGGTCCGCTAAGCCAGGAGCCATTTCTGAGCACATAGCCAGGAATAACCCCTGAGAGTCACTGGGTGTGGTCCAAAAAAAAACCAAAAGAAAATAATAATAATAGCCAATGAGGTTTATCCAAGCCACAATTATTGCTGATTAAAAAAATAATAATAAAATAAAGATCTTAGTTCTTAGCCTGCTTCAGTGGGCTTGTAGTCTGTATGCTTTATTAGCTCTCCAAATATCTGTTGTACACAACAAAGTTTGAGAGCCTCTTTGTATAAGAAAACAAAAGCAGGGCCCGGAGAGATAGCACAGCGGGCATTTGCCTTGCAAGCAGCCGATCCAGAACCTAAGGTGGTTGGTTTGAATCCCGGTGTCCCATATGGTCCCTCGTGCCTGCCAGGAGCTATTTCTGAGCAGACAGCCAGGAGTAACCCCTGAGCATCGCTGGGTGTGGCCAAAAGAAAAAAAGAAAACAAAAGCAGAGAAATGGTCTTATTTGTCCAAGAATTAGAAAGAATGTGATACTGGGATAAGTTTTTATAAAAGTTTTTAATTCATCTTGTACAAAATATAAAGCCAATTTATAATAGAAACATGAAGTTATGGTTCTGTTCTAATAAATACAATAAATACATAAACCAACCTTCTCATTTGTTTGAATAAACAGTGAAGAATGAAGACTGAAATTTAGCAATGATACTTCAAAGCACAGATCATGTTTATAATTTAACTTGATTTTAATGCAAATGTCATTCTCTTCATGTGTTCAGCAGATCTCAACTTAGAGCAGACTGTATGCTGAAAGAAAATAAAAAGTATAACATTTATATTTACTACCTGCCCTCTGATTTTGGGTGAATTGTGACTCTGTATGTCTCTGGAAAATGAGATTAATAATACCAATTCCAGTGGATACAAAGAGTTAACACATATGAAAACACTAAGAATACTGCCAAATGTAATGTCTATAGATTAATCCTAGTTACCACATTGTCATCTTTATGCAAGATCTTTTCATTTTTCTTGGTTCTTGATTTTCATTCCCATTCCACTTCCACCACCATTTGCAGGCTACCACGAATGGTATTTCCTATACCAATAACCAACACACTAATTTTCTGACCCCCAACTGTGTGTCTAATAATTCAACTCTATGATAACACATATTTAAAACCATTTAAAACACTTCTCCCACTTCAGATGCTACTTCCAAGTCCTATGTCATCCTTACATCTGATCAATTTGCTACAAATTAGGTGTCTCCAGGAACTCCCCTCTTTTATTCTATTTTTTTAGGCTAGTCAAGTGAAGCAGTGGGAGTGGAGAAGGAACAAAGAAATCTGTAACTGGCTGTGATCCATTAATTGTAAACACCACTGCCCTTGGACCAGCCAGGAACTCCCCTCTTAAGCATAGTGATTTGCTAGACTGACTCAGAGAACTTGGGAAAATGTGTCTGTTGGTTTTTCAGCTGTTGATTATTTTGATTATTGAACTTTTCTGCTCTCTCTACTCCCTGGAAGTTTAGGTGTGGAAGAGTGGGACTGAAAATTGTAATTCTCACCCTCTGATCTTGCCTTCGTCTTTTTGACCAATAACATTGAAATCCTAGTCACTTCAAAGGGTTAAGGGATGAGCCCCCAAATCTCAGACACAGTAAAATATATATTCCTATCAGAATACAAGTTGAAATATGACCAAAATATGCATTTACTTTTATATATTTTGATTTGTGTGAGTTTTTTTAAAAAACTGCCCTCACCCCAACTTGTGTTTTTGTTTTGTTTGTTTTTGGGTCACATCCTGCAGCACTCAGGAGTTACTACTAGCTCTGCACTCAGAAATCGCTCCTGGCAGACACGCGGGACGATATGGCATGCCGGGATTCAAACCACTGTCTGTCCTGGATCGGCTGAGTGTAAGGCAAATGTCCTACCTCTGTGCTATCTCTCCAGCCCCTGATTTGTGTGTTTAAAAAAAGCTTACATAGGGAGCACAGCAAGGAGGGCACTTGCCTTGGATGCGGACGACCAGTGTTTGATCCCCGTCATCTCATATGGTCCCCTGAGCCTGCCAGGAATAATTTCTTTTCTTTTCTTTCTTTTTTGTTTGTTTGTTTTTGTTTTTGGGTCACACCCGGCAGCGCTCAGGGGTTACACCTGGCTCTACGCTCAGAAATCGCCCCCCCCCCCACAGGCTTGGGGGACCGTATGGGATGCCGGGATTCGAACCACCGTCCTTCTATATGCAAGGCGAACGTCTTACTACCTCTCTGGCCTCCAGGAATAATTACTAAGTGCAGAGCCAGAAGTAACCCCTTAGCTCCACGGGGTGTGGCCAAAAGCAAACAAAAAACTTCTATGGTTTGGCATAGCATATAAGAGAAAATGGAATGTCACTACAACTATCAGAAAGATCATTCTAAAGATGCTTTGCCTCTCTTTTGGACGATACCTGGCTGTTCTCAAGATTTACTTTTGGCTGTGCTTGGGAGACCATATGGGATGCTGGGAATAAAATCCAAGTTGGCTGTTGCTATCTGTCCCAGGCTAGTTGCGCACCAAGCAGGGGTGACAGCGACAACGAGAGGCTGGAAGAGCACCGGTGGGTGCGGGGAGTCGCAGAGTAACCCTGGGGGAGCAGCTACAGAGAGACAGTTCTTTCTTTTCAGTAGGGGCAGGATACTTATACATGTGCTCAGCCAATCAGGTTCAATAGATTTCCCTCGAGGAAAGATTTTTATCACCGAAGTAAGTTGGCGGCCTACGTCATAAGAGAGTGATGTGATGTTCTGAATGTTCATTGTTACGTGTTGGTTGATGTCATGGAACGTGAAAAACAGGATCTGGCTCCCATTTCAGGAGGCAAACAGCATCGTTCAGCTATGTCATAAGTACTTCATTCCTCCCGCTGGATGAGTGCTTTAAGGAGGGCCACATCTGGCGGCGCTCAGAGGTCACTCCTGGCAGGTTGGGGGTGGGAGTCGGGACCATATGAGATGCCGGGGATTGAACCTGGATTGAACCTGGATTGGACGCGTGCAAGGCTATTGCTCAGGCCGCTTTCTCGCTTTCTCCTTTCTTTTTTTTTTTTTTTTTTTTTTTTTTTTTTTTTTTTTTTTTTTGGTTTTTGGGTCACACCCGGCAGTGCTCAGGGGTTACTCCTGGCTGTCTGCTCAGAAATAGCTCCTGGCAGGCACGGGGGACCATATGGGACACCGGCATTCGAACCAACCACCTTAGGTCCTGGATGGTTTCTCCTTTCTATGAGACCCAATCACCTCTCCTGTCTACCACAGTTGGCTGTATACAAGACAAGTAACTTCTGCAATACTATCTCTCTGCAGCACTCTCCACCCCACCCCATGTTATTTTTATAGAATTCTATCTAGCACTGCGGAGTGATAGGCTCTGGCTCAGTGACCACACTAGCAGTCCTCTGGGGGTCAAATAGTGGTAGCGCTGGAACTCAGGGCCTTTGTGCTCTACCACTTATCACCCCCAGACCCAAAGATTTTTGTTTTGGGGTCGCACCTAGCAATGTACAGGGGTCACGTGTGGCTCTGCACTCAGGGATTACTCCTGGAAGTGCTCAGGGGGCCATATGGATGCCAAGGATTGAAACCAGGTTGAGAACATGTGAGGCAAGCTCCTTGTCTTTTGTACTATCTTTCAAACTGCATCTCTCCCCAAAGATGTTTATGTCCCTTATTTTCTTCACTGTTGATGCTATTGTTGCGATGACCAGGGAGTTGATAACGTTGTTTCCAGTTATCATAGTTATGATGCTGGAACACAGGTGGCTGCGGTATGCCAGAGAATGCACTTTCTGGTGTGAGGCTGAGTTCTGTGCAGATGAGGTGATATGCGGGATCAAACTCAGAGCTTTGTGTTAGCAAGGCAGTTGTCATTGAGCTATCTCAACCTCCTTACTGTCACTGCACGTAACATGGATGTCTCCATTATAAAGGGATAGCACACTCCAGATGTGTCTACTGGCTTTCCTGGTGAAGTGCCTAATTTTCCAAGAAATAATTCAACTAGAAGGCCCGTTGGTGGAAGTCAATCATAACCCCTGCGTGGATTACTGGCTATATTTCTGACATGGCTGTGACATTATATATCTCTTTACTTTTATTTATTTGGCTTTGCCTCCCTTGCTAAACTACAGATATTCGGCCTCAGTTATCCTGCAATCTTATAGAAATTTTCAGCACCAAGACTGATATATTCCCCGCTGGCCAGTATATTTGCAAACCAGAACTCCTCATCTCATGTTTTGCCTTACCTGTAGCAGGGCTCTTTCTCACCTTCATTGGGTAGTTATTTGATATGTAGATTCTAGGGTTCCGTACCATTGTGTTGTCCCTCCTAATGACCCTCTGCCCTTTGTTTCCCTGGAAATACCTTGCATACCAGAGTTGTACTTAAAAGACAGCTGCCTGAAAACATATATTTGTCTCTTGTCTCAGACGTGGGTCCCCATACTTTGTGTGGTCTCAATTATTTCATATTTCATATCCATCTGCTCATGTTACCCCTTTTTTTCTGTGAAGGACTCCATCCCACTAGAATTGCTGAGATGCAGGACGTTCACAGCACTTTACAATGTATATCCTTTTAGGGTTGTTTTTGTTTTGATTTTTGGGACCAGACCTGGTGATGCTGAGGGGTCACTCCTAACGGGGCTTGGAGAACAATATGGGATACCAGAAACCAAGCTGGTTTAGTTGTATGCAAGGAAATGTCGTACTCACTGTACTATTGCACCAGCACCATATAGTTGTTTTATTTATTTATTTATTTATTTATTTAAAGAGCATGCATCACATAGCTGACAAAATTGATTGCAACACTTTTTTTTGTTTTGGGGGCCACACCCAGTGACACTCAGGGGTTACTATTGGCTATGCACGCAGAAAGTGTTCCTGGCTCAGGAGACCACATGGAATGCTGGGGATAGAACCAAGGTCTGTCCTGGATTTATTTTAAAAAGAATTTTAGGGGCCGGTGAGGTGGCGCTAGAGGTAAGGTGTCTGCCTTGCAAGCACTAGCCAAGGAAGGACCGCAGTTGGATCCCCCGGCATCCCATATGGTCCCCCCAAGCCAGGAGCAATTTCTGAGCGCTTAGCCAGGAGTAACCCCTGAGCATCAAATGGGTGTGGCCCGAAAAACAAAAACAAAAAAAAAATTTTTTTAAATGAGATTAAGAAAAAAGTACTGAACATTAAGTGACTTCACTACACATTGGAATTAAAATTGGTGTGTTCCTATAGGGAAGACAGTATTAAACAAAAATGAAGTTGTCACACAACTGCAAATGCAGCCTAATGGTCCAGGAATTCAAAGCACTACTGATGATACTGATGCTCTTATGGAGTGTTTTTTCAGCTGCCAAGTCTTCTGGAAGTATGAGAAGGAAGGAGGATCCCCATACTTACTCATCACTCTTGGTGATGTCAGTACAAATACTCGCATATCTGGAGTTTGGTTATATTGGTGTCTCTGCTGTGTCTTACCACCCTAGAGCGAGTGGTGAAGCAGGCCCATAGGCAAAGCAACAGTTATGGGTGATGAGTGCAGCAGCTGTGGCTTCAGCAGGACAGGAATTTGCCCACCCTCTCCTCCCTAGATTCTCAGCTCTCAGCTTTGTGACCAGTGTACACATGATTTTTCACAGCTTGGTATATCTCACTTTTTTTTTTTTTTTTTTTTGGTTTTTGGGCCACACCCGGCGGTGCTCAGGGGTTACTCCCGGCTGTCTGCTCAGAAATAGCTCCTGGCAGGCAGGGGGACCATATGGGACACCGGGATTCAAACCAACCACCTTTGGTCCTGGATAGGCTGCTTGCAAGGCAAACACCGCTGTGCTATCTCTCCGGGCCCGGTATATCTCACTTTCAAAAAACAGAGTGAGTCTCTATAGTGCATTCTTTGGTTTTTGTTTTGAGGGTTTGGGGCTACACTCAGCAGCACTCAGGGACTACTCTGGGCTTTATGCTCAGAAATCACTCTGGCAGGCTCGGGGGACCATATGGGATGTCAGGGATAGAACCCAGGTCTCTCAAGGGTCTCAAGCAAACACCCTATCATTATGTTATCTCTCTGGCCCTATTGTGCACTTTTTTCTTTTCTTTTCTTTTCTTTTTTTTGGTTTTTGGGTCACGCTCAGGGGTTACTCCTGGCTCTCTGCTCAGAAATTGCCCCCGGCAGGCACAGGGGACCATATGGGATGCCGGGATTCGAACCACAATCCTTCAACATGAAAGGCAAACGCCTTACCTCCATGCTATCTCTCTGGCTCCCCATTGTGCATTCTTACATCAATTGTTTCAACCCTGGAGTGTTGATTCTCCAACAGCATACTTGACAGGCAACTTTTTTGGTTTTGTTTTGTTTTGTTTTTTGAGTCATACCCTGCCACACTCAGGGGTTACTCCTGGATCTAAGCTCAGAAATCGCTCCTGGGAGGCTTGGGGGACCATATGGGATGCTGGAATTTAAACCACAGTCCACCCTGGATTGGCTGCTTCCAAGGCACACGCCCTACCATAGTGCTATCTCTCCGGCTCTTGACAGGCAACTTTTATAGTATCCTCCCAAGACATTTTTGAAAGCCTTGTCTAAAGAACTCCTTAAGTCCTCTAGTAATGTTCTAAGCACCAATTTTCTGTACATTTTATGTAGGCATATCTATTTCCTGCAACTGAATGCCAACTCATTCAATAATAGATAAAAGCCTGGGCTGGCGTGTAACTCCAATGATAGAGCATTTGCCTTTCAAGTGTGAGGCCCTGGGTCACAATCCCCAACAACACTACAATTATTCAACAACAAGTATTCATAAATAACTGAATGTATAAAAGCTTCCCAAATTAATATGGATAAATCAGCCCAATAAAAATATTTTAAATAAGCAAAATCTAATGTGTATATGAAAGTAAAATTAACGAATATCTTTTTTGGGGCTAGAGAGATAGCATAGAGATGAGGCATTTGCCTTGCATGCAGAAGGACGGTGGTTCGAATCCCGGCATCCCATATGGTCCCCTGAGCCTGCCAGGAGCGATTTCTGAGCATAGAGCCAGGAGTAACCCCTGAGCGCTGCTGGGTGTGACCCAAAAACAAAACAAAACACAAATATCTGTTTCAAAAATGAGAAAGATAATTACCACAAATTAAGATTGTGATCTGGGGCCCAGAAGATGACTCAGTGGTAAAAAAAATAACTGCATTCCAAATACAAGGCTATGAGTAGTTCTGTTGTTTTTTTAGGTCACTTCTGGTACCATCATAGTTTACTCCTGGCTGTGTTCAAGGAATACTCCTGGAGGTACACAGGACCCATATGGTGTGGGGGGAATCAAATGCCTGTCAGCTGCTTACAAGACAAGCTCCCTCCCCCCACTGTCCAATCTTGGCCTGTGGAGATAAACTGCATGTGCTGAATAGGGTTTTCTGGTGCAACAAGTAGCTGTGGCAAGCTCTGTAGCTGACTGTGAAAGCACTGAAACCAGAAGGGTGACAGTCAGTAACCACTATCGTCAAGCCAGTGGTGTGTGACCGATGGTCACTGCCACAGCATCATCATGAAATGGAAACAGATAAAAACACATGGCTTTTCAAAAGGAATAACAAGTCTATGTGTTAATGATTGGTGATGGGATTCTTGCGTTTCAATATGCTTTTACTTTCATGTGTCTGAGACTTTCCTAATAACTATTGTAAAAACAATATTTACTCTGATGTTCAAGTAGTTAGGGTTAGAATGATAAGTTTGTTTCTCACAAAGTTTAAAATTACACTTAAAGTGGGATTGCATGAAAGTGTTCAGAGGTAATTGAAGATAGAAAAGAATATAGAATTAAAATGTAAACAATTCTAATATTTGGATGTCAGAGATAAAAAAAAAAAAAAAAACCAAAGCAGACTGTGAAGGCAATAGAAAACCAGGAAGTGAAATGTTCTGGAAGTACGAAAAAGAAAGTATTTCAGAATATGTTAAAGTGGTTTACTGTTTCAAATGTGAAAGGTTGAAAATAAACAGAAAAAAAAATCAACAAAGTATACCTTTCAGATCTGTCAAAGTGAAGTTAGACAGTTCTTTGGAGTAAAATTTTGCTACACTTAACCTCATGTTTTGTTTTTCTCTTAATTTTAGGTAACCTGCTACTCAATTACATTAGAGTACTAACACAATGATCTTGAAAGGGAAAAGAAGAGGGAAATGATAATAGAAGAAATAAGGTCCCAAGGCTATATAGGTCTTCCATCAATAAGAATAATGAAAAGCTTTACAAGTTCAGATCCATAGACAAGTAGATTTGGTGGTAGGAAGGTGATGTATCTGTTTTCACACCTTTTACTTTAAAAGCCTGTTTCTAGTAATATGAGAAGAATATGAAAATAAGATTATTGTGAGGTCCCAAGATCAAGGAGTCAACTCTCAAGATTTATTTGGGAGAAATTAGTCAAACCCTACTTCAAATCTCTATTAACATGACAGCAAAAAGAAATCAACTTCTCAGTTTGCATTTAATAGTAATAAAATGAACTGTGATAGATGTAATGGGACTGAGGATATCAGAGGCTTTCCTAATACATTAAAACTGAGAATGAGGACCAGAGAGATAATGCAGTTCGTAGGGTACTTGCCTGCACTAGGCCAGCCTGTCACATATGATTATGTATGCATGTTTAAATAGATTCATATATAACTGTATACAGAATAAGAATTTCCTGAACTTTTAGATAGGTAGAGCAAGCTTGAAAAAAATATCAAAATGTTCACAGTAATTCAAAAAAAATTTTTTAATCAAAATGTTTTTTTTTCCTTACTATTAGGATCTTTCACTGATGTCCAACATGATCCAAGTCTTTCAAATTATGAAAAAAAGGCAAAGGTGGGAATCAACAGAAAAATATTAAAACTGAAAGCAGGTATTAAAAAGATGAATCTGCAGCTTCCTTGAATCTTGTGTTTATGGAAATACTCCGAAAACAGAACATAACTAGAGTCAATGTTTCCATTAGAACTAGAAATGGGTGGGGGTGCGGAGCAATAGCACAGCTGCAGGGCATTTGCCTAGCACTCTGTTCAATTCCCGGCATCATCCGATATGGTCCTCCGAGACTGCCAGGAGCGATTTCTGAGGGCAGAACTAGGAGTAATCCCTGAGTGCGCTGGATGTGGCCCAACAAAGTGTAGGAGCCTTGCAGGATGCAGACCGGAGTTTAATCTCCAGCATCCTATATTGGATCCTGAGCTGCCATGAGTGATTCTTGAGTACAGTCAAAATCCTGAGCACCAATGGATGTGACCCAAAAACAAATATAAAAAGGGGGTGTCTATGTTTGCTGTGGGTTTTTGTTTCTGTGGTGCTGGAGATGGAATTTATGCCCCAGATTACATGCATGGCTATTTTTGTGTAATATGTGGCTCAGTCATTTTTTTTTGTTTTGTTTTGTTTCCTTTTGGAGCCACACCCAGCTGTGCTCTGGGGTTACTCCTAGCTCTGCGGTCAGAAATCACTCCTCGGAGGCTCGAGGGACCATATAGGATGCCGGGAATCAACCCCGGCTGTCTCTGGTTAGTGCCTTTGACCACGTGCAAGACAAATGCCCTACAGCTGTGTTATCTCTCTGGCCCCCAACTCAGTCATTTTGACTTATATAGTCAAGACACTGACCATTATAGCTTAAAAAGAACTAGCTGGGGGGGCCAAAGAGATAGCCTGGAGGTAAGGCGTTTGCCTTTCCTGCAGAAGGATGGTGGTTCCAATCCGGCATCCCATTTGGTCCCCCGAGGTTGCCAGGGGTGATTTCTGAGTGTAGAGTCAGGAGTGGCCCCTGAGTGCTGCTGGGTGTGACCCCCCTCCAAAAAAAAAAAAAAAGAAAAGAAAGAACTAGCTGGACTCATCTTTAGTAACAACATTCACGTTTGCTTGTTTTCTGTGCCACAACCAGACAGGACCGTGCTGTGCCAGCGACATACCTGGGGGTCTCTCACAACACTGAAAAGACAGAAAAGGCAGCAACTGTTACACATTATCTCAGAAAACAAAACAGCTGTCCACTAGTTACTTTCTTCAATTTTCAATGTATTTACCAATTAAAAATATTTAAAATACGGGCCAGGGCCAGCGTGATAGCATAGTGGTAGGGTGTTTGCCTAGCGTGCGGCCAACACCGAAAGGACTCGGTTGATTTCTAGCATCAGGAGTAACCCCTGAGTGCCACCAGGTGTGACCCAAAACCAAAATAAATCAATAAATAAAATATGGGCCAGAGGTAGTAAAGCGAGCAAGGACTGGCTTTAGCATGGGTCTCCAATATTACACATAGTATGTGTGTGTGTGTGTGTGTGTGTGTGTGTGTGTGTGTGTGTGTGTGTATATATACATACATACAAATAAAAGAGTAAAATGGGTAAGGCACTTGCCTGGCAGGTGATGGTAGGCAGTCCACCAATTGAACTGAATCCCAAACTGTAAAAGCACCTTTGAAGACCCCCAAGAGTGGGCCCTTAGAGCAGAGCCAGGCATTCCCAGGGCCAACCTCCCATCCCCAGAATTGGAAAGGAATCTGCACGTACAGGAATCTGCACCTACAACTTACATTAATAAATAAAAACGCCTTTCATAGCTACCACTACAAAATATTGTTCAGACAGTATTTTGATTTACATTGTTTTAAAACACACACAGACAACTACATATAATACCCATCTAATTTGGGCTTTCTAAACACACCGGGAACCAATTTTCCCTTAATAAAGTACTTAAAAAAGGTCAAGTTTTTTTGTTGTTTTTTGTTTTTTGTTTTTTTGGCAAGTGTGAGTTGCTCAGGGCTTACTCCTGGCTGGCTTGAGGGAATCCTATGGGATACTAGGGATTGAACCCTAGTCCTTCCCACAGTACGGTCACTCGGGCCTCAAGTTTTGTCCTTTTTTGGTTAAAGAAACAAGCTCTCCGAAATGTGGGGGACTGCTTTAAGGACTGGCTTTGGTAAAGTCTGCAGCTCTAAAGCTCCCTGGCACACTAGCCAGCAAGCGCCAAGGCCTACTCGGTGAGCACATGCTGGGTGCCCCAAAAATTCCTGCAAAAAGTGATGAGTCCCTTTAAGACCTGGTTACAAACTAGGAGATGCGAACCCCCAAGAAGCAGGATCAACTTTGTCTGACACCGCTCACAACCTATCCCAAACGCTCCTCCCCGGGCCTGCACGCAGCCCAAAGAGCCACCAACCAGCCAGTCTAGTGGCAGGAGCGCGCAACACGCCCACAAGGAGAAGAAACAGCAGCAACTAGCCCGGAGCTGGGCGTCCCAATCCCAGCAATCCCAGCAGCCTCCGCGGCCCCGCGCGTGCGCAGAGAGGCCTTTGGCTCCGCCGCGAGGCCGGCCCAGCCCGGCCCGCTTCCGGCGTCGGGGCGGAAGTGGCGCGGCGTCACTTCCGGCCTCCCTCTAGCTGCCATCTTGCGTCCCCGCGTGTGCGCGCCTTCTCTCAGCCGGTCCGCCGAGACCCCCTGAGCGCCAACCCTAGTCCCCCGCGCGGCCCCATTTCCGCTCCAACAAGGTACCGAAAGCAACGAAAGGTGTGCCGGACGCCGGCGTTGGGAAGAGGACGGGAGCGGGGGGCGGGAGAGCCGGGCGAGCAGGCGAGCTTGGCGAGGCGAGGCGAGGCTTGGCGAGGCGAGGCGCGGCCGGCGATGCGACGGACGGGCGGCCCGGCTCAGGCTGACTCTCGGGGGCGAGGTCGAGCCAGGGGCGGCTGCCCCGGGGGCGAGGAGGCGACGCCGTCTCTTCCTCCACCTCGCGGCGGAGCCCGAGCACCGGAGCCTCAGGTACCGCGAGGCTTGCGGAGAGTGGCCGGGCCGGGGCCGGGGCCGGGGCCGGGGGGTGCGTGCGGGCAGGGCCGGGCGTGGGTGCAGGCTGCGGGCGGGCCGGGCCGGAGCCCCTCTGCCCCGTCCTGGGGCGACTTCTGGGAGCGAGGAGGGAATCGCATACAAATAAAAAAAAAAAGGTGGGCCCGGAGAGAGAGCACAGCGGCCTTTGCCTTGCAAGCAGCCGATCCAGGACCAAAGGTGGTTGGTTCGAATCCCGGTGTCCCATAGGGTCCCCCGCGCCTGCCAGGAGCTATTTCTGAGCAGACAGCCAGGAGTAACCCCTGAGCACCGCCGGGTGTGACCCAAAAACCAAAACAAAAAAATAAATAAATAAAATAAAATAAAAAACATAAAAATAAATGCAAAAGCGGTTGCTTTCTGGTCTCCCCAGAAAATTGCATTGGGGTGCAGCAGCCTGCTGGCTGGCTTGGCTTTGGGCACCAGGCCTCGCTCGGGCCTGTCATGGGAAACTGAAGTCTCTTTCTTGCTGGGAGTTGGGAAGTAGTTTGGCATGCCAATGCCAGATCCAGCCTGACCCGATGTCACCGTCTTGTTTTGTTTTTTTTTTTCTCTTTTCTTTTTTCTAGATGAAAGAAACGATGAACCAAGAGAAGCTCGCCAAGCTGCAGGCCCAAGTGCGCATTGGTGGGAAAGTAAGTTCCATTTCGCCTCCCATCCTACCCCCAACTTTGGCTTTTTTAAAAGGCTCAGGGTTTTTTTTTTTTCATTTTAATTTATATTTTTCCTTCTGCATTTTATTTCCTTACGCTCTCTTGGGCGAGTTGTCCGACTGCCTTCTCTCTTCTTAAGACAGTATTCACAGAGGTAGCAAATGGGAAAAGCAGAAGCGGGGAATTGAGAGGGGGTGTCCGTTGGATGGGGTTTGTACAAGTGACCTGTGCGGGCTTTATGGAAAAATAGCTTAGAAGTCGAGATGAGGCTGCCTTTGTGTGTTTGCATTGTTACAGTGCGTTAGAACAAAGTGTTTCCTGATGAGGCTAGGAAGAAAATGTGTCATGTCAGGATCTCTTTACTGTGGCCCTAGAGCTTAGTTTGTGGTTCTAGTTAATTGTGTTTAGATAGAAGTTTATGGTTGCTGTCAATCCTGGCCTTTTTTGTTGTTGTTTTTTCTTTATTATTTGTTTTATCTTTAAAGCTAAATGCAGTTCAGAGCATTGACTTATTTCCTTATGAGTGCGTTTTGGAACTGAAGAACAATCGCTAGGGCTTTGAGAGTAACACTTGAGCAGTAGCTTTCTGTTTTAATTTTGTGATTAAAACAGGGAATGAGACTGATTGGTATGGTAGGCTTCTAAATAGCTTTTGGTTAATTTTTTTTCCTCTGGTTAATTAGCAAATACTACGCACTTCAAAATCTTTATTGAGCTTAGGACATTTTGCATTGCTGTCAAGTTAACTTAAAATTAAAGTTCAGTATACAGTTCGTTCTACATGATTGTGTTTTGCATTGAGTTAATTCCTAGTATTTAATAAGGTGTGGAACAGAGCATGTCTTTACTTGGTAAAACATGTGGAACTCCCATAATACAAGTTTATTTCTTAGTAGTTTTACCTGACTTTATCTTCAAGTAGAGACTACTGTAAAATAAAAGGTGCACTTGTAATTTAGATTGCTGAAGCAACAGCAACAGCTAATGTAGCTTGATTTTTTTTTTTTTGATGAACTGTTCTTATACATTAAAATCAGGTGTTTCTTGTTTTGTTTATTCAGGAATTTTTAGAAGTTAGGTGTGGCCTTTGTGGCTCAGAAAAGCTTGCCCCATTCTGGTGGCTTAGTGTTGGGATGCTCTTTATTGGTGATTTTAGCTATCATATCTTTTAGCACAAGTTTCAGAAAGTAAATTGAGTAATGTACTTATGTACCATCTTTACTTTGTAATGTAGATATTTTTAACTTGAACCATCATAAGAGGTTTTCTATGGTTCTTAAAACTGAAGTAGTGTTAAGTTTCACTGATTTAATTGTAAGCATTTCTGTCATACTGTGGAAATATTTTTTCTTGAGGAATATAAAATTTAGGTCAACTTTTTTGCCTTAGAGAACTCTGTAAGTGTGCTTTTTAGTAAACTCTGTAAACCCTTTCTTTTTACTTCAAGAAATAACTCGATTATTCCAGTAAAATGTATGAAATCTGTAATGGTGTTGTGGTTTTGATTTTGGAGTTAACTATGTGATTTCTTAGAATATCTCTTGGAATTTTTTTTGAAACCCTATTTCTGAATGTGACCACCTCAGAGTGAGATCTATTAGTTTTTGTTAGTTTGGAGATTGAGTAACAAATGGGATTGTTTATTTTTGTAGCTGGTGATATTTGTTTCATTTAAAATGTAACTTAAACATGTGCTGTGCTGAATCCTGAGGATTTAAATTTAGTTGACTAGTAAGGGAATAGGTCTGGTTTTGGACCACACCCAGTGATGCTGAGGGTTTACTCTTAAGGTTGCACTCAAGGATCATCTTCCTTTTTGTGCTTGGAGGACCATATGGTGTACTGGGGAATCAAACCTAGGTCTGCTGTGTGCATCTCAGTGTAATAGTCCTACCCTACCTGTTCTGATATCACTTCAGCCCCAATATGTGTCTTTGTAATGAAAATTTGCCTTCACTACATGAAATGTGAAATCTAGTCATTTCAGAATATTGAAATGGGAATCGTTTGGCTTGGGTAATTGTAAAGATTAGGGAAGGCCAGAGAGAAAGTGACTTAGATAAATTTCAAATGATGAGTAAGAACTGCTATGGCAGTTACAAGACAATGAAGTAGATAGATTTCCACAATGTGCCATAAAAGCTCTTAAAAGGTTTAGTCTATATGAAAAGGCCCAGGAGAAAATTACTAAGAGTTTCAAGCAGGAAAGTATGATTATGCATTTGAAAAGATTTGAAAGTTCATAGGGTATATTTTAGAAAGGGAGATTAGAAACCTGGTATATAGCAAACCACAAGTTTTCCTCAAACTTACTTGTGTAGCAAGTTTATGAGTACCTTCAGTGAACCAATTGAAGTTCTTGTTTACATACTGGATTTAAACAGTAGAAGCCCTTAAGTAACTTAAGTTCTCATAAGAGGAGTCAGATAATAAAATATTTATTTGATAGTAACTGCAGAAAAATAACCTAGGTATGAAGAAAATTAAATAGGACTTGCTGTTAAGCATTGGGTAGTTGTGAAAGACCACTCTGAAATGACAGAGAAACAGACTGTTTCTAAGGGAGTAACACTTAGAAACACTTTCTAGGGGAATAAATTCTGCAAATGCTGTAAGAGGGGATTACAATGTGAAAGATAGGACTTTGAAAAGGTCATTTCTTTATTGTATCCTAACTTAAGATGTGTATACAGTTTCTTAACCTATTGGCTTATGTCCTACCTTAACCTGTCACTGTATTAGTTTGTTATGGTAGTTATTTTCTCTTTATTTAGGAATGTGATTTTACTCCTGAAAGTCACAAAGGAATTAAACTTTCCATTCAAAAATAACTTAATGTATAAATGTTCTTCTCTGTCCCCACCCTACCCCCGTGTTAGGGAACTGCTCGCAGAAAGAAGAAGGTGGTTCATAGGACAGCTACAGCAGATGATAAAAAACTTCAGTTCTCCCTGAAGAAGTTAGGAGTAAACAATATTTCTGGCATTGAAGAGGTGAGTGTCAATTTTTTTTAATTTTTTATACTGTTAATGAAAAAGGTGTATAGTCTGTTTTATTTATTTAAATTATGAGAACAATGATGCAAAGAAAGAGGACAAGGTAAAGTTACCGGGGAAGGACAATCACCAATAAACAGAGTTCTCAGAAGAAATCCCTTGCTGACACCTTAATTTTGAACATAAAGTCAAGGAGCATTAAGAAGAAATAAAACAGAACCCATGTACAATTACTTTGTCCCTCAAGTCTCCAGATATACATTATACCATTTCTTAGGGGTACACAAAGCAATTTAAAGCCATGATATTTGTGTAACTCCTGAAACATTGAAGGCATAGTATTTTTTACATTTCCATGCATATGCATATTAGTTTATGTTAACCTCAAAAGTTTAAGTAGGTTTTTTTTTTATTTAAGGTTTAGAGTCAAAGGAGCAAAGTAAAAACGGTGTTAGAGTGGCAATTATTGTTTGCATAGGCCCACCAAAATATGGGTGACATGGTAAGGAAAAGCCTGGGCAAAATACAAGGAGACCCTACCCTACCCCTGAAGTTTCCTGGCATAAGACCAGCTCTCATTCCGGCGAGTGTCAAATTTTATCTTATGCCAAAACAGAATTTGAAAAGTTTTCATGTTCATGCCCAAAATTATTTGTTTTACTGTTAGCCAACAGAATTTCATGTTCCTTGTAAATGTGTCGACTCCCTTAAAAAGAACAGGCATTGGGGCTGGAGAGATAGCATGGAGGTAGGGCGTTTGCCTTTCATGCAAGAGGTCATCGGTTCGAATCCCAGCGTCCCATATGGTCCCCTGTGCCTGCCAGGAGCAATTTCTGAGCATGGAGCCAGGAGTAACCCCTGAGCACTGCCGGGAGTGACCCAAAAACCACAAAAAAAAAAAAAAAAAAAAGAACAGGCATTGCTGAGTCTGAAAGAAAGTAGATTATGCTCTTCTGTTCTAGATTCCAAGCATGCTGCAAGTGCAATTCAGTAATACAGTTTGCTAAACTATGGGTTTTATTTAATGTTTGATTTAAATGTTTTGATTGTTGCTAATCCCCTCCTTTTTTGTTTTTTGTTTTTTTTTCTTTCTAGGTGAATATGTTCACAAACCAAGGAACAGTGATCCACTTTAACAACCCTAAAGTTCAGGCATCCCTGGCAGCAAACACTTTCACCATTACAGGCCATGCTGAGACAAAGCAACTGACAGAAATGCTTCCTAGCATCTTAAACCAGCTTGGTGCAGACAGTCTGACTAGTTTAAGGAGACTGGCTGAAGCTCTGCCCAAACAATGTAAGTTTTCCTATTACTGGTTTTACTCATAGTTTATGAGTTTGTTAATAGATTTATAAAATCTTAGTGTACACAGTAGATGTGAATATTTTAAAATTTGACAAGTGTAAGTTTTCTCACATTTAAACAGATTTTTTTTAATGTTTTATTGTTTTGGGCTACAATGTAGTTATACTTGGGGATTACTTGGAGTAACAGGATTTGGGGGACTGACCATAAATGTTACCAAGGATCCAACCTGAGTAGACTGCTTATAAAAACAGGTGGCCTAAAAAAATAAATAAAATAGGGACTGGAGTGGTAGCACAGTGGTAGGGTGTTTGCTTTGCACGCGGCTGACCCAGGATTGTCACGGGTTCTATGCCTGGCATCCAATATGGTCCCCCCAAGCCAGGAGCAGTTTCTGAGCACCACTGAGTGTGGCCCAAAAACAAAAACAAGTGGCCTGCTTGTTCTCCAGTCCCTAAGTAAGTGTTCTTAGTATATTGAGTCTTTGTTTCATTTGCTTTTATTGTTAGACTTGAGCTAGTGGATTATGTTCTAACCTTACTACTTTGGATCAGAGCTTTAAATGTTTTGACCTTGTTACATAGAAAGATAAATTGGGGCTTTCTTGGTAATGGGCTGTTGAGAGTAGACCAAAAAAAGTATTAAGCTGGGCAGGGGTGGGTAGCCCTAAGCCTTTCAGAAACCCTCCCCCCCCATGGGATCAGATGACTCCTCACTTCTAGGAAACCCTCCCCTCACCAAACACACCTAATACACACATACCCCCCCTCAGATCTATCTAGCTATTCTGTTTCAGTTAGTTTTACTTTTAAACATTGAAAGGCATAGGTTTTAGGAAGCCTGGCTTTCTGAGCTGAAGTATGCTTTTCAATAAATACTCCACTGAATTAATATAAAGCCTCAGCTCTGGTCAGTAGTCTACTTTCATGTACAATAAAAGGAAATAGATGCTTACCAGTTGTTTTATCATTCTTTTGTTGTTTTGTTTTGTTTTGTTTTTGGGCCACACCCAACGGTACTCAGGGGTTACTCCTGGCTGTCTGCTCAGAAATAGCTCCTGGCAGGCACGGGACCATATGGGACACCGGGATTCGAACCAACCACCTTTGGTCCTGGATCGGCTGCTTGCAAGGCAAATGCCGCTGTGCTATCTCTCCGGGCCCTTATCATTCTATTTTTATCTCAAACATTTATATCATGCCAGGTACAAAACATTTGTGCCTTCCCCAAATCCTGATGAATTTAATGTTTGGGGTTTAACTGTATATTTGCTGCTGGTGGTGAACTTATTCTAATAAACCTCGGTTCGGTGCCTGTGTTGGTCAGAAGGCTTGAAAAGTTGAGCGTGGAATTTAGGTTTTTAGTTCTACTGTTATTTATAAATTGCTGATACTAAAGATTAAGGCGTCTTAAACTTCCACCTGAGACCATTTTCTGGCCATGAAATTTATATTGGGCTATATATTATAAAAGTATATTGTGTTTTTAGAAACTTTCTGTTATGGGGTTTTGACCTATAGTTTAAGAAACTGGTATTGTTGATAAAATTCATGACAGTACTTGACCTTTCATTTGTTCTTTTGATTAATGTTCATTGAGGGTAGTGACAAATATGTAACTTTAATTACAATTTCTTTTCATAGCTGTGGATGGAAAAGCACCACTTGCTACTGGAGAGGATGATGATGATGAAGTTCCAGGTAAGAACTTTTCACTTGTGATATACTAGATAATCTTAGGGCAGGTAAAATATCATCTGCTATTTAAAAGACTGCTTTTGGGTTAGCAGGAAAGTGTCAACAGGAAAGACATGAACTTAAAATGAGAAATACAACGAAGTGTTATTTATATGGAGTTACATTTATAGACTTGGCTTTTTCCCAGTTTGGGATTCTTAGGAGGTGTAGCTATCTAATCTTAATTACTTATACATAAATATGTGCAACCCAAATATAACTGTTGCAGATTACAAGTAACTAATTTCGACTTTGAGATCCATAACATTGAAAGAACTTGGAGAATTTTTTAAATATTTATTTAGCAATTAATTTGTGAAACATGCTTAGGACAAATAGATTCTTAAATATTGGTTTTGCTTTGATAGGTTTCCTTGAGAATTGAAAGTTTGTGCTTTTTGATCATTCTTTAGTCTGCCCCTTGAGTGGATGAATCTATTGTTATTTTTAGTCCTAGGATGGGATGGGAATGGAGAGGTTGCACTTGTCAAGCAGTTTTATTTTCATGGCTGCTTATTTTAATCATATGCCCAGATGCTTTGCTACATAATGGAAATAAGTGTTTATATTTAACTAATCTATAGCTGGAGAGCATTTTCTCTAAAGAGTTTATGGTGGTTATTTGCAGATTTGACCTTTTCTGTATCTACCCCATTTTTTTAATTTTAGATCTCGTGGAGAATTTTGATGAGGCTTCCAAGAATGAAGCAAACTGAATTGTGTCAACTTCTGAAGAAAACTTGAAAAAGTTACTGGGAGCTGCTATTTTATATTATGACTGCTTTTTAAAATTTTGTTCAAGGATCTAATAAGATCTAGATCTAATATTTTTCAGCTCAAACCCCTTGGACATTGCAGCTCTTTTCAGTTTTTGCTTATATACAACTCATTCTTTGCAGCTAATTAAGCTGAAGAAGCCTGGGAATAAAGTTTGAAACAAAGGATAATAAAATTCTTTGCCTAGTATATAGTTTAATTTTTTATTTCATTGGCACTGATTTGTACACAGAAAGCAAACTTGTTTATAGAATGCTAATCATGACATGTAATATGGCTGAAAATCTTTGATGGAATTTGATTAAAGATTTGAAATGACAGTATAATACAGCAGAGGTGGTATAAAGTTTTCGTGTTTGGCAGACTTTTTTCTGATGCAGGGTTTATTGTTTTTTTCCCCAGTGGTCTACCAGTGGGTGCACATAGAGGCTATTTAAGTTTCTTGGTGGCTGAGCAACGTTTAGTTTCTTAATTGTTTTCTATTCTGTGAACATACAGTGAAGGCCTTAAATATTTACCATAGTTTTTTCATTTGATCTTCAGTCTGTGAACTATAGTAGTTGCATAACTCAGTGTTACTATTAAAAAGTTCATCTACCTCCTGTCTAAGATATTTTATAAAAGACTGGGGAAAACATGGTATTTGTGATAAGAATGCCATTTTTTAAGTGATAATAGTTTAGATAGGGCTGTGTTTTTCTTTTTCCTTTTTTTTTTGGTTTTTGGTTTTTGGGCCACACCCAGCGGTGCTCAGGGGCTACTCCTGGCTGTCTGCTGAGAAATAGCTCCTGGCAGGCACGGGGGACCATATGGGACACCGGGATTCGAACCAACCACCTTTGGTCCTGGATCGGCTGCTTGCAAGGCAAACGCCGCTGTGCTATCTCTCCGGGTCCAGGGCTGTGTTTTTAAATTGAAATTTTTGGTAACAAAACCACTTTTCATGGTAAAATACATGATGCAATTGTAAGAATATTAACATGGAACACATGAGCTGTCAACACAGGGCTACTTTGAAAAAAATTGTGTCAGCAATCATAATGTTGAAACAGGTTTATTTAATGTACAAATCACCATTTGTAATCTGTAAGTTACAAGTGCCTTTTTTGGGGTTTTGGGCTACACCCAGTGACACTTGGATTACTCCTGGCTATGCGCTCAGAAAGTGCTCCTGCCTCAGGGGACCATATGGGACATTGAGGGATCGAACCACGGTCCAGCCTAGGTTAGCACCTGCAAGGCAAACACCCTATCTCTTGTGCCACCACTCTGGCCCCAACATTTTTGAGTGATAATACGATCTGCTATATTTCAAGGAGGCAGACTGGGTCACAGTAATGCTCAGGGAACTAAGTGTAACTAACACGAGGGACTGAACAAGGATTAAGTTGCCCATGACTCCCATAACTACTACTATTAAGCACTGTCCCCACGGTTTGTAGGGGTGCACACCCTACAGTGCTCAGGGATTACTCCTGGATCTGCAGTAAGAGGCACTCCTGGTGGTGCTCAGGACATATGGGATGCTGGGGTCGAATCTGGGTCGGCCACATGCATCACAGATGTGCTGCCTACCTGCAGTACTATGATTTTGGTCATGTCCCTATGTTTTATTTCTCCTCATAATGAACATCTCAGAGAACCTATGAATTAGAAAACCATTTTCAAGATACAATAATACTTAGGTCATAGTACCTTAACTGGTGGAAGAGACTAACCCAGGTCTTTGATCTTACTATCTTGTTAGAGTTATAGGCTCTGGCATATCTGGATGGTGACCTGGCTGTTGTCACAAGTGGTTTTTTTTTTGGGGGGGGGGGGGGAGTGGGCCACACCCGCTGACACTGGGGTTACACCTGGCTCTGCACTCAGAAATCGCTCCTGGCTTGGGGGACCATATGAAATGCTGGGGGATCGAGCCCAGGCCCGTCCTAGGTCAGCCGCGTGCAAGGCAAAACATCCTACTGCTGTGCTATCGCTTTGGCCCCTTTTGTCACAAGTTTTAAGACTGATCATTCATTGGCCCAAATGGCTTTCAGCTTATAAATAGGACTACTTATGAAGGGATGTTGATTTTTAATCTGAGAACCCCCATTTTTTTGGGTGGGGAACATACCTGCAAATGTTCAGGGTTTACTCCTGGCTCTGCATTTACAAATGACTCCTGACAGGTTTAGGGGACCGTATGAGGTACCAGGAATTGAACCCAGAATGGCCATGTGCAGGGCAAACTCCCAACCTGCTATAATACGTCTCTGGCCCCTCGCCTGAGAAGTCTTAATATACCCATTACTTGGAAGCTACTGTTAACACTTTTCATTACTAGCATTAGAAACAAGCCTCACAAACAACATTGTGGCACCAAGCAGGCCAATGAGCCAAACCCAGCAGTGCTCGGGGTAGGTCTATGCCTTGCCAAACATACGGTCTCACACATACTAGGCATGTGCTCTAACCCTTGACCTCTCTCCCCATCCAACACAGACTTCTGGAAGTCTATAGAATGTATCATTTAGTGGTAGAGGTAAACAGTACTCATGATTGATCTACCTACATTTAGTTTCTTAGGGCCTACCTAAAAATCACTTTATTTCTCTAAATTTATATCATGCTAAATTTAGGATAATCAAGGATAATATATCATAGGATATAGGATAAGTCTAAGATAGTTGTACTTCTATGGAAGCATTTTTGTGAGAATGAAAAAATGTAATGGGAAAAGAACGGTGTAGAAAAATAATATACCATTGTGTAATAATTGAACTAAAATACACTTTGATCATCCCCATAATAACCCAGTGGTGTTAGGGGAAAGAAGCTACATTTTGGAAGCAAGTTTAGAAATGGATTGGTGGTCACCAAAGGTTGGGCCTAGTTCCTACTAATTTTTTTCCCCCATTAACACTGATTTCATACTTGACTAGTCCATCCATTTATTGCCCTCCTCAATAAGATGCATGTTACATTTTTGGAGAGTCTTAAGGAAAAATAAGAGTCTTCAGACTTTTCCCAAAGGATGATTAGAAAAGTTTTGTATTCACATAAATTTTCATCACTCCAATCAGCACAATCTTGAATGCCATTTTTGCAGCGAGTTCTGGGAATGCAGGCACAGTCAGCTAAGGAAACAGTCTCCTATCTCCAGCCTGAACATTTTGGGCATTGCAAAACTAGATAATTTTTATTTATTTTTTTAAAATCATAGCTGCTAAAATGTCAAGGACTGGAAAAGATAGTATTGGAAAAGAAATAACCCATCAGATCTTAAAAATAGTAGTGAAAACTGTCCAAGAGGAAATTTTGCAGATGTTTATTAAAGATTCTACATGTTTGGGTGAAAGAATTTGTACTTTGAAATGCCAGAAAGAATTATACCTCTCCCCATCTGTCTGAAAATAAACTCTCTGACATACCACATAAACAAGGAAGGGTCATAAGAGTTTACATGTTCAATAAACTAGAGAAAGAATCAGTATTTGCTAACTGGCAGCTAACAAAAAGTGAAGGCCCTGTTTATACATCTAGCTTTTATTGTCAGTGCACTGTTAGGTGGCATGCAAAATCCAGGAAGTATTTCTATGTCGACCTTCCTCAATGAAGTATCAGACAAAAGCCAGGAAGTGGCCGAGTTAGTATACAGTCTTTCTGCTAAATCTTGCTTAGGGACTTGAGGTATTGGAATTACTTTGACCATGGCTTTAGAAGAATCCAATCTTGCCAGACTGGAAAGTGCTAAGGGCACTGCACTGTTGTCAAGCCACCAAAGGGGGGAGTAGGGTTGTGTCAGAGAGCAGAGATGAGGGGTGGGAAGGAAAGGTGAGGAAATGCTAAAAGTAAAAGCAAAAACTCTTAGAAAGTCAAAACACTCAACACTTTTCCTTGACTTTTAACAAAACTTCCTTAGAAATCCAAAGGGAGTTTGATAGCAAAAAAAAATTTACTCTGAAGATTATTTCTATTTTTTGGTTTTGGTTTTTGGGTCACACCCAGCAGCACTTGGGTTACTCCTGGCTCTACAATCAGATATCGCTCCTGGCAGGCTCAGGGTACTATATGGGAAGCCGGGATTCTAACCACCGTCCTTTTGCATGCCAACGCCCTACTTCCATACTATCTCTCTGGCCCCTGAAGATTATTTCTTTTGTTAATCTTTAGCAGTTTATCTGTATTTGCTTCTTAAAAAGTTTATCAACCCCCCCCGCCCCCCCAAAAAAAAGTTTAGCAACCTTAAATAGGGAAACTACAAAAAATTAGAGAATTGTTTAGTCATATGTATGAAAACCTTAAGGAAAGTTTCTAAGTTTGGGCTAACAATGCCAATAAAGGGTAAGAGACAGGAGAAGAGAAAATACAATAGGTAATTGCTCACAGCTGACCAGGGTTTCATCGGCACCCTGCACCCTGGTCCCTGCATTTTTTCACCACAATCACTTATTGTGTCACACACTTTGTCTTAAGTTTTCTGAATGGGAAACTTGAATATCAGGTTTTGTAGATGACTTGGTCATTTGGCCTGTATTAAATGAAGCAATTCTTGGGGTTTTTTTTTTTTTTTTTTGGGTGGGGGCACTCAGTTTTGCTCAGGGCTTACTCGTGGCTCTGTACTCTAGCCTATGAAAACATTTCTTCCTTCTTTTCCTTCCTCCTTCCTTCCTTCCTTCCTTCCTTCTCCTTCCCTTCCCTTTCTTGTTCTTTCTTCTTTTTTCTTTCTCTCGCTTTCTTTTTTCTTTTCTTTCTTTTTTTCTTTTTCTCTTTCTCTTTCTCCTCTCTCCCTTTCTACTCTCTCCTCTCTTTCCTTCCTCTCCTCTCTCTCCCCTCCTCTCCTCTCTCCTCTCTCCTCTCTCTTCTCTCTCTCTTCTCTGTTCTCTCCTCTTTCTTCTCTCTTCTCTCTCCTCTCTTCTCTCTTCTCTCTCCTCTCTTCTCTCTTCTCTCTCCTCTCTTCTCTCTTCTCTCTCCTCTCTTCTCTCTTCTCTCTCCTCTCTTCTCTCTTCTCTCTCCTCTTTCTCCTCTCTCTCTCTCTCTCTCTCTCTCTCTCTCTCTCTCTCTCTCTCTCTCTCTCTCTCTCTCTCTCTCTCTCTCTCTCTCTCTCTCTCGCCATACGTGCCAGTACTCAAGGCTAGGGATCAACTCTGGGTCAGAAATAGCCAAAAGGGCCAGTGTACTGTGCCCATGGGAACTTAAGGTTCAATTTTCATCACCACATGGTCTCCTGAGCACTGTGAGTACAACCTTATGAAGGGAGACTTCTCACTTTACTATTACTTTGGCCTAACCTAATTATAATTCTAAGTATTCTTTAATTTTGATATCACTTCACCACTATAGGTAGCAGACTTGTCTTCACCATGAGCAGTCCAGCTTGCCATTATAAAGCAAGGAAGGATCAGTTAGTGAGATTTTCACAAAGGAAACAGCACCTGGAAAGCTGCTTGACATTGCCGAGAGGGTAAACTAATATTTATGAAACAAATGCTGTGTGTTGACAAAGTACATGAATATCATACTTTTCTAGCAGGGGAGCGCAAGAACGGTCCATCTCTATTTGGGGAAGGCCGTCCTCTTCGACCCAGAGCACAGCTTCGGGAGGGACGCACATGGAGCGGTGAGGGAGGAAGGGGACACCTGCCTAGCCAGCCAGATCAGCCGAATCAACCCTGGCGATCAATGGAGTGACAGATGTCGCAGCCAGATCGCCCTTACATCCGAATATCATACTTTTAACAATATAATAACCTTCCTGTAATAATCTGCCTCTTCTTTCCCCTGAAGTTCCTTCCTATTCTTTATCCTCCATGTTTGTTTTCTTCCTCTTTTTTAAATTTCTTCCCAGTTCAAAATCTACCAGGGGTCCTCAAACTTTTTAAACAGGGGGCCAGTTCATTGTCCCTCAGACCATTGGAGGGTCTGACTATAGTAAAAACAAAACTTATGAACGAATTCTTATGCACACTGTATATATCTTATTTTGCAATGAAGAAACAAAACAGATATAAATACAATATATGGCCTGCGGGCCATAGTTTGAGGACCACTGATACAAAGCTTTTTGTAAGGCTACTGGCATTTAGGGGGAGAAAGTGACATTTGGGTAAACTTCTATGCCTGAGAAGGTATAGAAAGTATGTGGAAACCCGAGATTTAGTGCAGGGTTAAGAGCTTGCCTTAGGCCAGAGCGGTAGTGCAAGTGGCAGGGCATTTGCCTTACATGCGCTAACCTAGGACTCAACCCCCCCGGAGTCCCATGTGGTTCCCCGAGCCAGGAGTGATTTCTGAGTGTGTGGCCAGGAGTAAACCCTTGAGTGTCACCGGGTGTGGCCCTGAAAGCAGAAAAAAAAATAAATTAAAAGGTGCTTGCCTTGCATAAAGTGGACCTGAGTTCAATCTCCAGCACCAAGTATATATTTATATTTGAAGTCTCTCAGCACTGCCCTGAAGTGATCTCTGATAATGCCCAATAGGTGTGGCCCAAAATCAAAGATAGAAGAGACCAGGAGAGTCAGTGACTGAAGCACTAGTTTCTACTTTGTTGGGATTGGTTTCTAGAATTCTGCTCTGCTAGAGATTGGTTCTGTGTAGGCTCCTCCTACTTTGCAGCTAGAAGAGGAAACAAAGCAAACTCAGTACAGCAACCTCATGGGAACACAGGGAATGAAATTGAGATCAAGGCTGTGAATCTACTCACTCACAAATGAGTGGCAACTTGTCAAAACAATGTGATGGAATTAAAAAAGAAAGTTTTTAAATTCCAAAGGAATGTATGATGACTGAGATGTAGATAGATAGCAGGTGGATGACCTCTATCTGACATATTTACACCTAACGTAGCAGGCCTTTTATGGTCTGTGGAGTGGTTGAGGAGGCTAAAAATATAAATATTCTAAATATTTTAGGTAAGCATATGTTGAAAAAAAATTTTTTTTTTTTTTTTTGGTTTTTGGGCCACACCCAGCGGTGCTCAGGGGTTACTCCTGGCTGTCTGCTCAGAAATAGCTCCTGGCAGGCACGGGGGACCATATGGGACACCGGCATTCGAACCAACCACCTTTGGTCCTGGATCGGCTGCTTGCAAGGCAAACGCCGCTGTGCTATCTCTCCGGGCCCTGAAAAATATTTTTGACTATTTGAGATAGCATTTACTATTGGATCTTGTACACAATTTGTAGTGGAGACTAGGTTGATAAGTAAAAGGCAGATAATAGCACAATCTGCGTTACATAATTCATGGGCTCCTGACTTCTCTCAAAGGAATAACAGGATTTGATACTCTTTTCAGCCTCACTGAACAGTAAATTATATGTCTTTTTTATCTACTTTTTTTTTTCCTAATTCTCTACAACAGAGGCACTTTGAAGGTAAAAACTAAGTTCTATGTAACATTCAGAGTGGGCAAACCACTGTTTTATCTTGGTTTTGCTTTTGCAGTGATTTGGGGGGGGTCACATATATCTAGAGCTTGGGGGGCTACTCCTGGCTCTGTGCTCAAGGGTTGGATCTGGTGGTGCTTATGACTCTGTACAGTGCTGGGGATTGAACCTATGTCTCATTCATGCAATGCATGTGTTTGGCCCTCTAATCTGTCTATCTGGCCTCCAGACCTGCTCATTGACTCCTGGCTTGATCACTAGCTATGATCTTTGACAAGACATCTAATATCTCTGAGTCTTCATGGAAGTGATAATCACCAAATACTTCACAAAACCATGAAAAGAATGAAATAAAAATGAAAGAGGCAAAAGCCACGTATCAGTCCCCAGCAGAAGACATCTATTATTATCAGATTTCCGCAGATAAAATAAGTAAAGGGTAGTGGATATACTTTTAGTGGTTAAGTATCAACTTTCTTACCCAGAGAAGCCACATATTTGCAGATTTTGCAGGTGTCCCAAAGGTGATGCCCAGTCCCAGCACAGCAGCCAGAACTCCAAGCATCAGGAAGGCCAGGCAGGAAAGCCAGAGAAACTGCCTGCTGGGTGGCCCCACTGCTCTGTCACAGCAAAACACACAGACATGCAGGAGAACAAATCCAACCCTCACGTGCAGCCTCCTGCTGCAGGACACTGTTAACTATCCAGGTGTGGTCCCTGATTACCAGCATAGAAGATAGGAGTCCTAGATCACAGAATCTTACGCCTATGCTTTGACCTTTCATGGTAATCTTCCTGTCTACAGTTTGTGATTCCATCTTCAGGGCAGGCTACTTTATAAAGAATGAGTGTTGTTCTCTCAGTGGTGAATGTGAAGTTTAAAAAGGAAGAGACAGGAGTTGTTGGAATGATGGAACTTTTTAAGTTTATTCCAATGGCTGCGGATATTCTTGCACCTAGGCCATAAGTGCCACACCCAGGATTACGCTATTAGGTCATAATACCCCTGACCCCCAACCTGGTTTACAAGTCACTCTCATCAGCATCAATAAAGAAAATGAAGATTCCTGGGTCTCACATTGGGCCAGAAAAAGCAGAATCTCCAAGGGGTGGGGCAAATAATCTGCATACATTATTTTTTAGCATCCTAGATCATTCATTCTTCATCCACACCAGCATTGGAGAATAATAACCCTAAACCAGAGATTAAAAAAAGCAGGCCCTGGTCCTGGGCTCCTGTATTTCACTGCCAAGAACAAAGTCCTGTGCTGGCCAAAGGTGATTTCTGGAGTCAGCCATCCTTGCAGAGCAGCCAGAAACATGGGGACTAGTCTGACTGGTTTCATGGGCATGTCATGAAGAGAAACACTGCTCTGGTCACTCCAGATTCTTTTCATAGTGTTGCAGGCAGTGATGGAAGTGAGTACATGGGGACTGGCTATATACTGGGGGAAAAATACTGTCTGAATCCTAAAACAACCCCAAAGCATGAAGGCCTTTGAGTCAAGGACTTAGACCTATCTGAGGAGCTCAAGAGGCCCAGGAGATGCAGAAATTCAGGTCTCGAACATCACTGGTACCCTTGGGAGGAAAGGCTTTTTCTTGGTAACACAGAACACTCCAAGAACAGCAAAAAAAATAAATAAATAAATAAAAACATCAACTGCTCCAAGCTCACCCTCTTTCTATCACACCCTACTAACAGACTTGAGTGTGTATCAGGGAATACTATACCTAGACTTCTTGGTAAAGGGTACGGCACACATTGGCCACATGCATATTTTCTTTCTCTCGCCTTATGGTGCATTGCCCCACATCTCTCAAGATGCAGATTTTTCTCACTCCACAGTTTTGTTTTTTATCTTGGGAATTCATAGATCTATTCGAGATGTGCACTGGATGCATTGGCTTCTTTTACTATTTTATCCCTTTGTTTCCTATCTGTGATGTGAACTTTGTTACTTTAGGATGTGTTTCCCTATTCTGGGGAAATGGACGACATCTACCCAAGAAGACTTTCCACTGTGGAGAAGCCCCTGTCTTCTCTCTCTCTCTCTCTCTCTCTCTCTCTCTCTCTCTCTCTCTCTCTCTCTCTCTCTCTTCACTCCTCTTTCTCTCTCTCCTCTTTCCTCTCTCCCTTCTCCTCTCCCTCCCTCTTTCCTCTCTCCTCTCCCCTCAAATAAACTGGTTTTACTTTGCCTGAAATTCTTTTCTATAATATAGGATAATAGGTTTTTGTTGTTGTTGTTGTTGTTGTTGTTTGGGGGGGGGATCACACTTGGTGATACTCAGGGGTTATTCCTGGCTATGTGCTCAGAAATCGCTCCTGGCTTGGGGGACCATATGGGATGCCAGGGATCGAACCGTGGTCTGCCTTAGTACAGGCAAGGCAGATGCTTTTTGCTTGCACCACCACTCTGGGCCAGGATGATAGACTTTGAAAGCTTGAGTCATGGGGCCGGGCGGTGGCGCTGGAGGTAAGGTGCCTGCCTTGCCTGCGCTAGCCTAGGACGGACCGCGGTTCGATCCCCCGGCATCCCATATGGTCCCCAAAGAAGCCAGGAGCAACTTCTGAGCACATAGCCAGGAGTAACCCCTGAGCGTCACAGGGTGTGGCCCAAAAACCAAAAAAAAAAAAAAAAAAAAAAGAAAGCTTGAGTCAGATTAAGGACTTTCTATTCCTGCAAAGAACAATTCCTTTCTAGTCCAGGGTCCACAACAATTCCAGAAATTGGGTGACAGGAAACATCTTCCATGTGGGCAGAACAAGCAGAACCCAGGTGAGGTTTGTCAGCCACATCGTGGGGCTGGTGAGACATGAGATTTGTGCTATGCAGGTGCTCAGTGACTCTCATCAGTCTGAGGTTCCCCAAATGTTTCCCTGGTGATCCAGGTGGGGAGAGTGAAAAATGTTATTCGTTTTTCTCCAGGCTGCCACTCTCTCCACGTCCCATAAGCCCCCCAGGGACCCCCACCCTGGCATCCCGCATGGTTCCTCAAGCTAGTCAGGAGTGATTCCTGAGTGCAGATCCAGGAGGAAGCCCTGAGCACCACCAGGCATGGCCCCCCCCGAACAAAAATTAAAAACAGAAAAAAGAAGTCCTTGGTTACTTAGTTCAGCAGCCCTGGAGAGGGTTCCAAAGGTAATGCAAGCACTAATCATTAAAAAAAGAAAATTATCCATTAAAATGGAGTTAGTGCAATGGAACGTGTCCTGATTATCTCTATGATGTAATATATGTGCAGTGACTGGAAATCAGCCAGGAGACATGAACAAACACTGTGGGTTTTTGGACTTTCACCAGAAGTAACACAGAAGGAACTGTATGAACTGAAAGAAGAACTGAAGGACTAATTCAGGAACTGAGGATGGAAGTTCTGTAGGAACCCAGGGTCAGGTGAGGCAGTGGGATCTAGAGGAGGGGCTGGGGGAGAAGTTTGCGCCCAAGTGTCTTTGAGAAGGACAGGAAACCTCGGGCTTTCATTTTGCGGACGCAGGGAGACCAGGGCGGTCTGAAGAGGGCAGCAGAGAGTAAGACATCGGCCTAATTCTCCATATCCTTTCAACACAACTAACCCCCAAATTTGGGTCTTACTAGGACAGAAGACAGGAGAAATCCACCCCACCCCACCCCACCCCCGGCCCCATGCAATTCTGGGATGTCTGTACAAGACATTTTAAAACATTTGTGGGGAAATTTTCTTTTTTGTTTGTATTTGTTTATGGGACACCATAGCGGTGTTTAGGACTTAATTCTGGTTCTGCACTCAGGGATCCCTCCTGGCAGTGCTGGGGGTCTTATATGTGGTGCTGGGTATCAGATCAAAGTTTGTTGCATGCAAGGCGAGTATCTTAAGCCTCATTTATTTCTGTTCCCCCTCCCATTTTTGAATGTTATTAGTTTTAGGATATTTCCATTTGTTTGATCCATCATTATTTACACTTGGTTTTACTACTGCTGGTTGTACATTGTGAAACGCTGTAATAGGATTCGATCCCTGGCACCACAACATAGGACCCCAAGCCCTCCCAGGAGTAATTTCTGAACATAGAACTAGACGTGAGCACCAGCAGGTGTGGCTCCCAAACAAAACAAAACCACATCTAAACCAAAATACAAACATCTTTGCTCCCCCTATATCCACCCAAAGGGCAGTGCTTGGTAGACTCCTTGTGGGCCCTCATGCACGGGATAGATCAGGAAAACAAGAACTAGGTGACCACTGAGGTCCCCAAGGGCTTTAATATTCTCTATTAGAAAAGCGGCTCTTCCTTCTCTGCTGCACCTGTATCGGTGAGAGCAAAAGCTAGTAGCAGCAGAGGGGCACATCTAAAGGGGGGTTAGTAGGGGTTGGGCGAGTGATCCAGCCTGCCTGCCCCCAGGACTACTGGGACAGTGAGGCTGGGAGACAAGAGGGAGGGAGAGAGAGAACAGAAGAGAGAAAGGTGAGAGGAGGGGAGAGAGGGAAGAGAGGAGAGTTGGGAAAGAGAGGATAGAGAGTAAGAGTTAGGAGAGGAGAGGGGAGGAGAGGAGAGGAGAGGAGAGGAGAGGAGAGGAGAGGAGAGGAGAGGAGAGGAGAGGAGAGGAGAGGGGAGGGGAGGGGAGGGGAGGAGAGGGGAGAGAGAGGAGAGGACAAAGAAGAAAGAAAGAGAGAGGAGAGGAGAAAGACTAAAGAGGGAGGGAAGAGAGGAGAAAGGATAAAAAGAAGAGAGGACAGAGAGAGAGAAAGGAGAAAGGGGAGAAAGAACGAGGGGAGAGAGAGGAGGAGGAGAAGAAGAAGAAGAAGAAGAAGAAGAAGAAGAAGAAGAAGAAGAAGAAGAAGAAGAGGAGGAGGAGGAGGAGGAGGAGGGGAGGAGGAGGAGGAGGGGGAGGAGGAGGAGGAGGAGGAGGAGGAGGAGAAGAAGAAGAAGAAGAAGAAGAAGAAGAAGAAGAAGAAGAAGAAGAAGAAGAAGAAGAAGAAGAAGAAGAAGAAGAAGAAGAAGAAGAAGAAGAAGAAGAAGAAGAAGAAGAAGAAGGGAGAGGAGAGGGGAGAGGAGAAAGAGAAAGAGAGGAGAGGGGGAGAGAAAGAAACGGGGAGAGAAGAAGAGAAGAGAGGAGAAAGAAAGAGGGGAAGAGAAATAGAGGGGAGAGAGATGAGGGAGACAGCGAGAGGGAGAGAGGGGAGAGAGAGGAGAAGAGAGAGGGAGAGGGAGAGAGGAGAGGGGAGAGGGAGGAGAGAAAGAGAGGGAGAGGGAGAGAGAGGAGAGGGGAGAGAGGGAGAGGAGAAAGAGGAGAGGGGGAGAGAGAGAGAAAAAAAGAGGGGGGGAGAGAGAAAGAGAGGGGAGAGGGAGAGGGAGAGGAGAGAGCAGCGAGCAGCGGGTTTGGGGTCGGCAGCCACCGTGCCGCGAGCTCCCGACCATCAGAGACTGAGAGAAAGCGACTCCAGATCAGGGGAAAATGGCGCTGAGTGGGGGGGACCAGCTCGGAGGCCCAGTGGTTCCCCCTGGTGGGTGACTCACAGCTGCGTTGAGCAAACCGACACAACCAGTTTCCGTCAAACCTCGTGATGCTGTTGGGAGGGGAAGGAGCCCGAATTTAATGCCAATCACAGCAAAAATAAATAACATAAAAACAAATACACAAACTTGTGCAGAAGCGAAAATCCCGCTCCAACCTCTTTTTTTTTTTCTCCAGCAAAAGGTGTATTTTGTAGGAAGGATTTAAAGGCCGGAGGGCAGAGGAGCATGCTTCTTGTAGAAGATAGTCATTGTAGGGAGCTAGAGAGATGAGACAGTGGGTAAAGCGCTTGCCTGGCATGAGCCAATCCTCCTTTGATCCCCGCTGCCACATATGGTTCCTGGAGTTGTTCAGGGAACCATGTGGGATGCTGAGGATAGAACCAGGGTAAGCCTCATGCAAGGCAACCCCCCCCCCCCCCGCCCACTACTGTCTCTCTGGCCCAATAAGAGCATTCTTATAGAGGTTCCATCCAACTGTCACCGAGCCATGGAGCTGACAGTCAAACTCAGGGCCTTACATGTGCTCAGTAGGCTGCACTACCTGAGCTATCTCCCTGCCCCACACCAAATTTTTGTGAACTCATCTCCACCATGGTGTCACTAACAAAAATTTCTTTCTCTTCCCCCCCCCCCCTTTTTTTTTTTTTTTCGGTTTTTTTGTCCTCACCTGGTGACGCTCAGGGGTTACTCCTGGCTATATGCGCTCAGAAATTGCTCCTGGCTTGGGGGACCATATGGGATGTTGGGGATCGAACTGAGGTCTGTCCTAGTCTAGCACATGTGACGCAGACGCCTTACCCCTTGTGCCTCCGCTCCGGCCCCAGATATCTTCCACCAAATTAGGCTCCTGTAAACCCTCAATTTGGGAGTCAGGACCACACCCAATGGTTCTCAGGGTTTAATCCTGGCTCTGTGCTTAGGAACTATTCCTGGCAGGAGTGATTCTTGAGCACAGAGCCAAGAGTAAGTCCTGGGCAGTGCTGTGTGCTATTCAAAAACAACAACAACAACAAAAAGAAATAAACAAAAAATGCTGGTAAGCTAGGGCTGACCCTGATTCAATTCCCAGGACTGCATATGGTCCCCCAAGGAGTGATTTTTGAACACAGTGGAGTGAGTCCTGAGCAGTGCTGGGTGTGGCCAACTCCTACTTAATCCCACCCCTCTCTAAAGCAAGGAAAAGCTGGAGCACCTCCCTGAAAAGGTCTGACTGAGACTGGTTTGACAAAAGAATGCTAATACTAACAAAGTAGTCATAATTATAGTCCTCCTTTATTATGTACTATGTGTCAGCAATTTTATATGCATTATTTCAAATCCTTTGGCAGTCCCTTAGACACGGTATATTATAATTTTACAGGTAAGGAAACTGAGTCTCAAAAAAAGCCTTGTCAAAGCCAGTCCAGGTTTCCACTTCCACAATTCTGAGTGTTTTCACATTGGATCTTGTAGAGCATACTCATTTAAAACAGGAAGTACGTATAAGAAAAGTTTCCAGATGAAAAGATGTTGTCTTTCTTTCTTTCTTTCTTTCTTTTTCTTTCTTTCTTTCTTTCTTTCTTTCTTTCTTTCTTTCTTTCTTTCTTTCTTTCTTTCTTTCTTTCTTTCTTTCTTTCTTTCTTTCTTTCTTTCTTTCTTTCTTTCTTTCTTTCTTTCTTTCTTTCTTTCTTTCTTTCTTTCTTTCTTTCTTTCTTTCTTTCTTTCTTTCTTTCTTTCTTTCTTTCTTTCTTTCTTTCTTTTTTGGTTTTTGGGCCACACCTGGCGATGCACAGGGGTTACTCCTGGCTGTCTGCTCAGAAAAAAAAATTGGTAGGCACTGGGTACCATATGGGACACTGGGATTCAAACCAACCACCTTTGGTTCTGGATCAACTGCTTGCAGGGCAAACACCGCTGTGCTATCTCTCTGGGCCCGACATTGTCTTTCTAATCAACCTCAAGAACCGCATAAGCAGAAGCGGATGGAGCAATAGCACAGTGGATAGGGCGTTTGTGTTGCATGTGCCCGACTCAGGTTCGATCACCAGCATCCCATATGGTCCCCTGAGCACTGCCAGGAATGACCCCTGAATTAGAGCCTGGATTAACCTCTAAGCGCTGCTGAGTGTCACCCCCCCCCAAAAAAAAAAAAAAAAGCAAACAAGAGAACTTGCTGGAGCCTCTCAGGTTCACACACACCTGTCCCCCTCACTCATCCTTCAACATCTACCCTATAGTCAGTAGTCAACTCTGTTTAATACTAACAAATAAAGAAGGGGTTCTTGTGGCACTGAGGGTCAAAACCAGGACCTCACACATTACCCTTGAACCATTCTGAAACTTGGTAACTTAGTTGTCAGCTGAGCAATGGCAATTGTGAGGGAGCATAAGATGGTGTGCAGGAAGTACAAAGGCCTCCTCTTTGGTGTCAGGCTACCAATTCCCTTTGTTTCTGACCAGAGGTCACTCATCCAAGTGGTGAAAGGACAAAGAAGTCTCATGACAGGCATGTGGAGCAGTTCTGTTTCTCAGTCTGCAGTCAGTGGTGAGACAACCCAAATCCAGAAATGGAACATTGATTTGAATACCTAAGTGGTTAGAAGAATTAGCAGTTAATCCAAACCATCAGAACTGTTGGCTCCAACTCTAGCACAAAGAAGAATAAACATGTCTGTCTAACTGGGACATGATTCAGAACTATGTTTCTTTGCTTTTTCATTTTATCAAAGTTAAGTTTTCAACACTAGAATATTTTATTAAAATTTTTCTAAAGGAATCATTGTTTGCTTAATTACTGTTTGTGTCTGCATCTTTACATCTTTATATCTGCATTGTTAACTAATTGCCTTCTTTCAAACCATGTTAACATTTTGTTCTGAATCCCCCCCATCTATTTTGTTTTCTCTTCATGGAACAGGTCGTGTTACATTAGTTCTTTGAAGATTGGCTGCCTTTAGGGACCTATTCTCATTGAATCATATTGTTTAGTGTGCTTATAAAATATGTAAAGAGGACAGTTGGACAGAAGACTGGAGAGGAGTGGAAAAGCATATAATTATCTGCATTGTGCAAGGTCTGCTTGGAATTCTGTAGACTACAAACTAAAACATTAAGTGAAAAATAAATAGGGCCAAAGAGATAGTCTTAGCAGGCAGGTGAGGTACTGCCTTTCATGGAGTTGATCTAAGTTCTATCCCCACAACTATTTATGGTTTCCCCAGTACTTCCATGAGTGATATCTGAGAATAGAGCTAGGAATAAGCATTGAACATAATCAGGATAACCCCCAAACAAACAAACAAACAAAATCATGGTGCAGAACTGTTGAGATAACAGCTGTTTTGAGTGGTCCTAGAGCTCTCAGGGGTGAAGATTTTAGGTTGGAATTAGTCATCTGTGTTGCTCACCTGTGCCCATACTACTTAGGACAACCATACCCCACCTCATAGTTTCCAATTGGGCCATTGATTGATATAGTTCCTTTTATTTATTAGTGTATTTATTTATTTCGTTTTGGGCCACAACCGGTGGTGCTCAGATTACTCCTGGCTCTATGCTCAGAAATCATGTCTGGCAGGCTAGGGGAGTGTGAGTCGGGGAGGATGGGGACTATATGGGATGCCGGAAATAGAACCCAGGTCTGTCCCGGGTCAGCTGTGTACAAGGTAAATAGCCCTATTGCCGTGCTACCACTCCAACCAATGACTATGTAGTTCTTTTTTTGTTTGTTTTTGAGTCATACCAGGCAGTGTACAGGAATTACTCCTGGCTCTATGCTCAGGAATCACTCCTGGCAGGCTCTGGGACCATATGGGATACTGAGAATCGAATTTAGGTCTGTCCCGGATCAGCTGCATGCAAAGCAAATGCCCTACTGCTATGCTATCTCTCTGGCCCCTATATTTAGGCATCTTATCTACCACCCCCTCACTCTGATTTTGTTTTGTGTTGGGGTTGGGCCACACCCAACTATGCTCTGGTCTTACTCCTTTTTTTTTTTTTTTTTAAAGATCAAATGCTTAATTTTATTTACAGGATTATGTTCTTTTTTTAATTTATTTAAACACCTTAATTACATACATGATTGTGTTTGGGTTTCAGTCATGTAAAGAACACCACCCATCACCAGTGCAACATTCCCATCACCAATGTCCCAAGTCTCCCTTGGTCTTACTCCTTACATGAGATGCTGGAGATTGAACCTGGGCCTGACCATTCCCTGCTGTACTATATCTCTGTATCTTGATAAGTCATCTTAAATTTTAAAAAATATATATATTTTTGGGTCAGAGCCAGTGGTGCTCAGAGATAATTCCTGACAAGCTTCAGAAACCATAGACAAAGCTATAGAATAGATCTAACCTAGGTTGACCACTTGTAAAGCAAATGTCCTAACTGCTGTGCTATTGCTCTGGCCCTGAGGAAAAAAAATCTTCATTGTGGATCTTGGAGAGTGCACTGGACTTGTGGTTCTGCTTTTACTTGGTCAAATATGGGTTCCTTGGCTTTTATGGGTCCCTTATTGATAAACTTGAATCATTTAAAACATAGGAACAAGAATTAAAGTGTGGGGAGGGAAGCACAGAGCCATGGAGCAGTCAGTTATCTCACTGCTCAGGCTTCTTCTGGACAGGACCGGGGTGGGGTCTGGCTCAACCAGTGGTCCTCAAACTATGGCCCACAGGCCACATATTGTATTTGTATCTGTTTTGTTTCTTCATTGCAAAATAAGATATATGCAGTGTGCATAAGAATTCGTTCATAAGTTTTGTTTTTACTATAGTCAGACCCTCCAATGGTCTGAGGGACAGTGAACTGGCCCCCTGTTTAAAAGTTTGAGGACCCCTGATTCTAGTCCAACAGTTACCATGTGCTTCATGGAGATGCATGTATTTGAGATAAATGCCTTGGTAACTGAAAGCTTAATGTGAACACATATAATGATTACCACCACCATCATCATCATCCACTACTACCAATTAGATAAAAAGCTAGGTAGTCCCTATAGGTATCCTCTATAAAAAAAACAGAAGGAGGAGGGCCATGATCATAGCGGGGGGCAGCCCTGAAATCATCCCTGGCACCACAGGGCTCAGGTAGCCCTGAAAATCTCTGGAAGGGACTACCAGCCCCCTTGAGTTCACTGGTACTTTATATCAAATCTTCTAAGATTTGCTACCTATACTTCTTAAGCTCTTCTAAAGTATTGAACAGTTATCCTTCTCAGCTTATTTATTGATGTACTGACAAGTGTCAATGGAGAATTTCACATTCCTGCACCCCAATTGCCATCTGGTAAGCAGTAATGTCAACTTTGTTCTGCTTTAAAAGTGTGCACTAATTATAGTGGAGAGCTAAAAATGAGGGGAAAACTATTAAACACTATCAAAACTATTAGAACTATTGAAACAGGTTTTTGTTTTTTTGGGTGTCCAGAAATTACTTCTGTCTCTGTGCTCAGTGATCTGGTACAACTCAGGAGACCATGTATGGTGCAGGGGAACAAACAGTGCTCCGTTGCATGCAAAACAAATGCCTTATCTGCACTATTTCTCCAGCCCATGGGTACCTTTACATAAGATAAAAATTGTGGATAAGTTCTTACTTTGCATACATTTTCCAGTTTAGTACCTTAAATAATGACAGGTGCTTCACAATAGAATTTGATTTACAGAGCCCTAGGGGATCCAAAATGTTGAGGGAAAGAACTATTGACTAAGTGGCAGTTGTTTAGTGTTCCCTCAAGGAGTAAAACTTGTCACCTTCTTTAATCTGCTGGGTAATGAGGCATATAATTTTCTTCTTTTTTTCTTTTGAAAAATGTATACAGCAGAAAATTATGAGCCATTAGTATCCTCTCTAAAAATTAGATGCCAGAGATATAGTACAGGGGTTTAGGCACTTGTCTTATATGTGTCTGACTCTAGTTTGAATGCCCCCAAGCACTTTCAGGAGTGATCTCTAAGTGTAGAGCCAGGAGAGGGTCCTGAGCACAGCTGAATGTGGTCCCCAAGTATATATATATATATATATATATATATATATATATATATATATATATATTCTTGGGCCTAGAAAGAATTTATATATATACATATATTCTTTCTAGGCCCAAGAAGTCCAGGGTGAATTAAATGAGAGAAAAGCAGAAAGCATTTTGCTATTGAAGGATTTTATAAATAGATGGTGACATTCACTGGGAAAAAACAATACTTGGAAAGTGTTTTGGCAAACATTTATAGTAGTAGAAAGAATATTTTCAATTATTTTTTTACTTTTAAAATAATTAAGAACAAAATAAAAGATTGTATTTAAGTCTATGTAAGGATTAGAGCCAATTTTAGAGTTTAAAAATTATGAGAGTGAGGCTGGTGAGATAGTATGGGGGTAAGCCATTTGCCTTACATGTGGCTGACCCATGTTTGAACCCTGGCATAGCCAGGAACAATTCCTAAGTGCAGAGCTAGGAGTAACTCCTTAGCATTGTCAGGTGTAGCCCAAAAACTAAAAAAAAGAAAGAAAAAAGATGATACATCCTTTTTGAAGTGGACTCTGAGCACTGCTTGGGTGTGCCTCCCAAATAAACAAAAAGTCAAAGCAGATATAAGATGATCTTTTCCTTTATCTGGGGACTATGCAGGGTCATGGTAAAAAAATAAAGGCAGCAGGCCAGAGAGATAGTACAGAGTAAAGTGCTTGCCTTTCATGCATTTAAATCCTCAGCATTGCAAATGGTCCCTGAGCACTGCCAGGACTCATTCCTGAGTACTCTTGAATGAGCAATAGCTCCAGAGCACACCCAAACCCTAAATATAAGGATATGAGAGGTTTGGCCATCACTGAACCCGTTGCAAAGGAGAGTAGAGACTCAGCCCAGAATTTCATCCAAAGCTGGTAGCTTAGTGTGGCTCAGTGACATATCTGTAAAACTGAAAATCATTTTCTGTACCTACTCTCCTAACTAAAATGATGACAAATTGTTACTCTATGGGCCTCTATTAGAGACCCAGAAACAAAATCCTGCTCAGTGAGTGGATGCAACTCTATGCTCAGGTTTCAAGGAAGGAACCCGATAACTGTCAGCTACGTTTTTTCTGTGGGAACCCCTGAGCTGGGCATTAATCTCTGCCCACAGAAACAGCTGAACCATAGAGTCCCAGGAATCTTCCCTGGGGTAGAGTGAATGGCAGATACTGGGATAACTTTAAATGTCCCAAACCAGGGGAGAAACAAGCTTTCTTGGACTCTCCTGCAATGTTATCACTGAATTTTCTCTTCCCTTTTCCTCTGTATGGGTCCTTTCTGGACTAATCCTTACCAGATCCTCTCACAGAAGACTCACAAGTGTGTGTGACCTTGGCACTTGGAGACAACATATATTTGTCCCATGAAAATAACTGCACTGACCCAATGCACAAAAAGTCACCTTTAGCAACTGGGGGAGGACGGCTGGACTGTATTATTCTGTGAATAATTTTGTCTGTTTATAACATGGAATGAAACAATTTAAACAGTTGGACTGTGTATTTGTTTTAATTTGTAATGGTGTGTTTAAGTATGTCAATAACTTTATTGACATATGTTTTTATAATGAGTCTGTTACACACATGTGTGTGTTGTGTGTATATGTCAATAGAAGCATATTCACAGCTATGGAAAGTTGATTATTGGGGAATGACTTGCAGTGAATGTAATTACTCTGTTCTTTTTTTTTTTTTTTTTTTTTTTTTTTTTTGCTTTTTGGCTCACACTAGGCAGCACTCAGAGGTTCCTCCTGGCTCTACACTCAGAAATTGCTTCTGGCAGGCTCGGGGGACCATATGGGATGCTGGGATTCGAACCACTGTCCTTCTGCATGCAAGGCAAACACTCTAACTCCATGCTATCTCTCCGGCCCCAATTTCTCTGTTCTTAAACATAGTATTTGAGCCCCAGGAACCCAGAACTGAACAGGAAATGGGCAAAATTGACTTCCCCAAGCTTGATCACCCAGAATTTTCCTGTAACTGACCCTTCTCCTTACCCCAGGTGAAATTTCCAAGGAGCCAGTGTCTGGAAGAGCCCAACTGATATGATATTTCATTGAAGTTATTGCTGACACAGAGGAAAGAGATTATTGAGACTAAGGGAATGTGACTGAATGATTCTGATTTGGTAGAAGTCACTCTTCTGAGAATGAAGCCTCAAGCTCCAAAGCCAGGACATTGAAGAGATGCAGGTCTGGAAGCAAACACTGATGCAGGAAATTCTTCAAACACATGCTAAAGGAGGTTAAATGGGTTCAGGAATCCCAACACATAAGCCTTTAGCTCCTAAGAAGCAGGCAGCTCAATGGAGAAATCTGGAAATTTAAGAGAGCATTTCCCTGAGATCCGGGATTTTATTAGGAAGAACTAGACCACACCCTGGGGGTGGAGATTGGTGGAGAACACCAATCCAAGGTGCTACATTTAAAGATGTTTCCAACCAACGAGTAAAAAGGCATATACTGAGTGGAGTGGCATCGGTTAATCCAACATCTCTCCCTAATTGGCCTTATAGAAAAATGTATAAATATGAGGTAAAACAAAGTAAGTTACATCCCAAGGGAAAGTGAACTTTCTAAGGGAAGGACAGATGTCTTTAATTAAAAGATAAAGGGTCTAGCATACTTTTGCATAGATGCAGCAAAAGTTGGAAAAATAGAAAGAACAAATTTTTGGCCTGAAATACAGGTTGTCCTTATCCACAAAGCATCCTGCCATAAGACCAGCTACCTGCCCCAGACACACTAATTTGTCTAACTCCAGAGTCTTTCTTCAAGGTCCCAAGAAGAGTTCTCCTCAATCACAGTTTTCACTGTCAAGTGTCAGCAATTGGCAATATTGGTGATAGCACATATGTTAAGTCATTGTCAGGATGTCCTGAGGTGCCTCCTGGTTTTATATCACAGTTATGTGGCAAGACAGTGAAATCTGCCATCAAAACAAGTTGTTGCTGATGTCCCAGGCATAGTCAGGTTAGCATGTGAGCCCACCCCTGGACAACCTGAGCCAAAGTGGATTCAGGGTCTGTCCTGGTAGAAGGTTGATTCTTGGTGTAGGTGTAGAAGACTGAGCCAAACCCAAAGATGAGACCCAAGGTTCAGGGATGATCAGCAGATGTCAAGCTACTGAAGCCTAAGTAAAGTCACAATGGCAAGGTGGAAGACCCCCTGTAACAAGAAAGTACTGAGTTCTCATCCCTAATGGATAATAACTCCTCTTAGTATCGAATGTTTTCTGATTTTAATGCACCAATTCAAAAAGAATGGTGCCATAGGATACTATGGGGCCTAAGGGGAAGATAAAAACAAACCAAACAATTACTGTAGTCTTATTCTATGAATAACACAAAACTACCTATACTATCTTCAAAAATATTTCTAGTAGCAAATCTAATAAGAAGGGGAAAGCTGTAACTACACAGTAAAAATATACATTAGGGGCTGGAGCAGTGGCGCAAGCAGTAAGGCATCTGCCTTGCCTGTGCTAGCCTAGGATGGACCACGGTTCGATTTCCCCAGCATCCCATATAGTCCTCCCAAGCCAGGAGCAATTTCTGAGCTTATATCCAGGAGTAATCCGAGCATCACAAATACAATAAAGAATCGAGATGTTAAAGAAATACACTTAGAAAGTATAAAAAGGAGGTATACATATACCTTATAAGTCTTATGAAGAGATCTGAGGAGAGTATAAATTCTGGGTCACAACTTCAGTTGACAATGCAGTCTGGTGGAGTCTGAAACAACTTGCAGGACATGTCCTAGAGCCAAGGATCTATCAAAAGCTGAAAGCAGTTGCAAGCAAATCTTATGGTGACAGGAAGTGGCAATAAAGCAACCCAGAGAACACATCAGTAATAGCAGTGTGCCTGCCTTCTTTTCTGAGTTTGATTTCTGAGTGAAAAGCCAGAAGTGTGAACCCACTGAGTGTTGTGGGATGTAACCCAGAAACCAATTAATCAATCAATTAAAAAAGAAAGACTACATATGTCTCTGCCAAGCTTGTTTTACAGTTTTTGAATCAAAAATCTTATCGCGATTTTTCTCTTTATGTCTATTATGCATACCAGCTTTATTCAAATCCTGATAAAGACCCACCATCAAGAATAGAGGTAGTTCATGTGAAACCTGTTGATCATCTCCTGCAAACTTATCATTTATATTTCTAATGATAATCTTAAAATCTTTTGGGTTGATATACCTGTGTTTTCCTGCCCACAGACTTTTATAATCTTACCAAACTCTTCTGCTACTTTGCCTTTATGTCCCAAAGGATTGTCCTTGTTAAATGTTCTGGTAAAAGTAATCAGTCAAACTTGGAATATTATGCAGGCATTGTAGTTAATGTAACAAGTGTTTCCCAAATTATGAAGTCCAGTGAGAGCAGGAACAATTTCCCTCATCTACTGAACCAAGATTCTGGAACTGGTCATTTCCACTCCCTACAATCTTTGTCTCATTATGTGGTATCAACTTATTGTCTTGGTTACTTGTGATGTCACAGTTTGTTTCCTGCTCTTGTTCTTTTGAATACTCTGTGTTGATTCTGAGAGGAAGTTTGCAGTCTTTTTTTTTTTTTATCACAGTTTTTTTTTTTTCAACATTCCCATCACCAATGTCCCAAGTCTCCCTCCTCCCCACCCGACCCCTGCCTGTACTCTAAACAGGTTCTCAATTTCCCTCATACATTCTCATTATTAGGACAGTTCAAAATGTAGTTATTTATCCAACTAAACTCATCACTCTTTGTGATGAGCTTCCTGAGGTGAGCTGGAACTTCCAGCTCTTTTCTCTTTTGTGTCTGAAAGTTATTCTTGCAAGAATGTCTTTCATTTTTCTTAAAACCCATAAATGTGTGAGACCATTCTGCGTTTTTCTCTCTCTCTCTGACTTATTTCACTCAGCATAATAGATTCCATGTACATCCATGTATAGGAAAATTTCATGACTTCATCTCTCCTGACAGCTGCATAATATTCCATTGTGTATATGTACCACAGTTTCTTTAGCCATTCGTCTGTTGAAGGGCATCTTGGTTGTTTCCAGAGTCTTGCTATGGTAAATAGAGCTGCAATGAATATAGGTGTAAGGAAGGGGTTTTTGTATTGTATTTTTGTGTTCCTAGGGTATATTCCTAGGAGTGGTATAGCTGGATCGTATGGGAGCTCGATTTCCAGTTTTTGGAGGAATCTCCATATCGCTTTCCATAAAGGTTGAACTAGACGGCATTCCCACCAGCAGTGGATAAGAGTTCCTTTCTCCCCACATCCCCGCCAACACTGTTTATTCTCATTCTTTGTGATGTGTGCCATTCTCTGTGGTGTGAGGTGGTATCTCATAGTTGTTTTGATTTGCATCTCCCTGATGATTAGTGATGTGGAGCACTTTTTCATGTGTCTTTTGGCCATCTGTATTTCTTCTTTGTCAAAGTGTCTGTTCTTCCACGATTGAATGAAGAGGATGTAGCATATCTAAACACACCCATTACTATTGAGGAAATTAAGAAAGTCATCAAATGTCTGCCCAAAAACAAAAGCCCAGGCCCAGATGGATTTACTAATGAATTCTTTCAAACCTTTCAAGAGGAACTACTACCAATCCTGGCAAGACTCTTTCATGAAATTGAAAAAACAGGAAAACTTCCAAATAGCTTTTATGAAGCCAACATTACCTTGATACCTAAACCAGACAGAGATGCTACAAAAAAAGAAAATTACAGACCAATATCGCTGATGAATGCAGATGCAAAGATCTTCAACAAAATCCTGGCAAATAGGATTCAATGCCTCATTAAGAAGATCATCCACTACGATCAAGAAGTTTGCAGTCTTATCATGTACTTGTATCTGATTATTTTTCATTTGTGAGAATCCTGCTTCTGGCAAGTTGTATTTGGACCCAGAGTTTTTTGGCAGGTTTGCCATCTGCAGAAAGATAAACATATCCTTTTCTTCCAACGAGATTACCAGCAATCCATTCATTGTCTGTTTTTACCCAAATAGGTGAATTAATATTTTTGTACTAAATATCTTAAAGTGTCTTTCTGCAGCTGAATAGGGGATGGGGGATAAATTTAAGAAGTTAAGTGAAAATAATGTCAAGGATAAAATGTTTGTGGATGGCATGCCTCTTTTCCTATATTCTTTGGGAGGGGTTTTGGGTCACACCCGCCATGCTCAGGGGTTACTCCTGGCTCTGTGCTCAGAAATCACTTCTGGCAGGCATAGGGGACCATATGGGATGCTGGGAATTAAACCACCATTTGTTTGGATTGGCTGTGTGCAAGGCAAATGCCCAACCACTGTGATATCATTCTGGCCCCTCTTTTCCTATATTTTAATAATTGAGTTTTGAGGGTTATTTGAGCTCTTTCAACTATGGCTTGTCCCTGTGAACTAACTATAAGGATACCAGTTATATGTTTGATTTGAAATTCTTTGCAAAATGGTTGAAAAGTTTTACTGGTGTAGGCAGAACTGTTGTCCATCTTTATGGATTGGGGAATACCTATAACAGAATAAACATTTTAGCATAAAGGTGCAAATAGCTTTAGCTCTTTTAGAAATCATTGGGACCCCATGTGAAATAGGAATAAGTATCCGCTACTACATGGAGATTGGATGTCTTTGAAAAGAACTCAACATGTGTAATATCCATTTCCATAATTAATTAGTCTGTAACCCCTGGGGTTGGACCCAGCAATATGTATTTTTTTATTTAAGGGTGCTCAAATGGTACATGTATCGACTATTTGTCTGGCTTGACTCCATGAAATATAATAGTTTACATGCAAAAGGTTGGCATTTGTATGTAGTGCTGCATATTTTTCTGAAGGTGACTTACATATTGGTATGGCCAGATGATCAGCAGTTTAATTTCCTTCAGCCATTGACTCTGGGAGGCCAGAGTGGGCTCTTATGTGACTGATAAAAATTGTCTCAGAATGTTTTTGCAGAAGTGTTTATAATTGCTGTAGCAAATCTTGAACAACCCAATTATGAGCATTTAAAGAGGTGGTTACCACAGAAGACAGATTAAAATGACATCGAGGAAACAGAACTTCTAAAATCACAAAGAAAGTCTTCATTATAAGTTCCACTCCTTGACCTGTGCAAAGACTGAGACCTCTAGAATTAGAGGTCTGTTTTTATCATCCAGATTGAAGCAGAAGTCTTCCATATGGCACAAAAGCACCAAGGGAGAGTAAATGAACGTGAAAGGAGTCTATAGATAATTCCATGACAATATATTCCAAGGGTAGAGAAACCCTGTATCTCTTAGGCCAAGGGAATTCCCATTTCGGATGACCCCAATATTTACTGTGCCTATGCAGGGGGGCTGGGAGAGACAACACTAAATAATCCTTCTTTTATTTTTATTTTATTTTATTTTTTAATAATTATCTTTATTTAAACACCGTGATTACAAATATGATTATAGTTGTATGATTACAGTCATGAAAAGAACACCCCCCCTTCACCAGTGCAACATTCCCACCACCAATTTCCCAGATCTCCCTCCTCCCACCCCCCCCACACCTGTACTCGAGACAGGCTTTCTACTTCCCTCATTCATTCACATTGTTATGATAGTTTTCAGTGTAGTCATCTCTCCAACTGCACTCATCACTCTATGTGATGAACTTCATGTCATGAGCTGCACCTACCAGCCCTCATCTCTCTCGTCTCTGAGATACTGTTTAAAATGTCTTTCATTTTTCTTAAAGCCCATAGATGAGTTTTTATTATTTTTTATTATTTTATTATTTAGTTTTTGTCGTTTTTTTTTAAATTTTGGGGTAGATATTGAAGTAGTTGTCCATTTTTTTAATTATATATTTACTTTTTCTTTCTTCTTTTCTCTTCTTCCTCTTTGTGCCTTGTCATATTTCCGATCTCAAGACCATGGCAACTATGTGGTGCATATTTTTATTGCTGCAGTGCTCACTGGATATCTTATTTTATCCCTCTTTTTGAACTGTTGTGATGTTTCACCTTCTTCTTTTCCCCTTCGTCCCTCAAACCAAGGATGAGAGCCTCTAGAATGACTGCTCATAGTCGGCGTAGTCGATTTTTACTCCATTATGTTACCTTTCTCTTCCTCAAACAAAACCACATAACTTGAACTTTCTAGTCCCGCCTCCCAATTAAAGGGCGCAGTAATGGAGGCACCAAGACCAAACAGTTATAAGACCACTAAGTAATAAACTAGACACAGAAGAGATCACGCATTCTAGCAGCCCCTGGGGGGGAGAGTGGAGGATATAGGAGGCAGGATGAGAGCGGTTGTGGGAGGACAATTTGGTGGTGGGAATTCCCCTGATTCAATGTAAATATGTACCTGGAATATTACTGTGAACGATATGTAAGCCACTATAATTAAAATAAAAATTATATTTAAAAAAATAAAGTAAATAAATAAAGAGGTGGTTACTACACTTGGAAACAATCCTAGCACATAAGCTAAATTGCTTACTAGGTTGCATGGCCCTGTGACAGGTGATATTAAACTAATTTAAAGTAGCAAGTTCCACTTATTGATCAGACTTGTAATTAGTAACTGTTGTGGTCAGTGAAGGGTCTTTTCCTGATGATGATCCGTCAATGTAAAATACAGGGGTGTCTGTATAGGGGAGGAGCAATTAGTAAAGAAAATCACAAAATGTGACCTCTTAAAGAAGTTCCAGGCTTTTACAGAAGGATAATGGGAGGAAATTTCTGAAAAATCAGATAAGGCTCATTGAAGGGGCTCACTGAGAGGTAGTAATCATTCTCTTTCCTTTTTAGGAATTGGCAGCACTATTATTTCAGGATCAAAATCTAACAAGAAAACTGCTCTGAACCTTGATTTGACAATAAGATCAGTGATAAATTCCAAATAAGGCACAAATACACTTGTTGTGTAAATAAACCCATTCTAAATGCCCAGACAGCTGAGCACTAGCATCCATAGGAGAATGAGGGGTTGCAAAAATTAAAAGCCAAACCTTCTCTCCAGGTATGAACCTGGAAAGATAGGAATTTTGAAGCAATTCCATGAAAAATTTTAATTCCTGTTGGGCCTTTTCAGTTAAACACCTGGGGCTACTTTTTTAAGAGGCTAGATAGCTATTACAACAGGTAGAATGTTTGTGTTGCTTTCAAGCAACCTGTGTTCAGCCCAGGCATCCCATAGGTTCCCCACAGTACCACCAGAAGTAATTCCTGAGTGCAGAGCCAGAGGGAACTCCTGAACATTGCTGGGTGTGGCCCCAAAACAGTTTCCTCTAAATCCCTCTTTTTAAATAAGGATGGTGAGAGAGAGAGAGAGAGAGAGACAGAGAGAGAGAGAGAGACAGAGAGAGAGACAGAGAGAGACAGAGAGAGAGACAGAGAGAGAGAGACAGACAGAGAGAGGGAGAGAGAGGGAGAGGGAGAGAGAGAGAGAGAGAGAGAGAGAGAGAGAGAGAGAGAGAGAGAGAGAGAGAGAGAGAGAGAGAGTGAGTTTGGGTCACAACCAGCTGCTCTCAATCTCTGCACTCCAGAGTCACTCCTAGCTGTCCTTGGGGACCATATATGGTGCTGGTAATTGAACTGAATTTAGCTGAGGTCACCTTAACTGCTGTATTATTTCTCTGGCCTTATAGTAGGGGTGTCTGTGTATGAGAGGGAGAAAGAGGAGGGAGGAATGAAAGAAATTTGCAGTATCCAAGCCTTGAGCCAAGCCTGAGCAGGTCTCTAGCAGAATAATTTACTCTGCTAAAGCAACTCTAGATGAATCTTCCAAAGAAGCAAATTATTTGCTCTAGAGTTACTAATTTCTCAGCAGATTCATGGATACTCTCACTGAGGCACAACCGGTATAGACAGAGGGGATGGATAGATAGATAGATTAGATAGATAGATAGATAGATAGATAGATAGATAGATAGATAGAGAAGAGAAGAGAGATAGAGAGGAGAGAGGAGATAGAATGAGAGAGGAGAGAAGAGGAAAGAGCAGGAAGGGAAGAATGGGGAAGGGGGTGAAGCAAGTACAAACTCGACTACTGGACTTTCATTTTCATAAAAGATGCCTTGTGTTTAGGGGGCAGAGTGGGACACAGAGGCTGAGAGAGGGATGTTCTGCTTATTTCAATGTTCTTAGCACTAGAAACCAGTCTACTTCCATAAAAGAAGGAAGTGAATAAAAAGCATTTGGTTCTAGAAATGCCAGGAAATTTTAAGTAGCAAGATTGGCCGAAGGCTGAGAAGCAGAAACCAGTCAGGAGCAAGTCTTCAGTATCCTGCCATGAGACAAGGCCCACATGCTCCCAGCAGCCAAACAGTGAACATTGTGCCTCTTTTTTTGTTTTGTTTTGTTTTGTTTTTTGGTCACACTCAACAGTGCTCAGGGGTTACTTCTGGCTCTACACTCAGAAATTGCTCCTGGCAGGCTCGGGGGACATTATGGGATGCTGGTATTCGAACCACTGTTCTTCTGCATGCAAGACAAACACCCTACCTTCATGCTATCTCTCCGGCCCCCATTATGCCACGTTTTGTCATGGGTGGGTCTTCAAAAGAAAAACTAGGGTGAGGGATGATATAGAACAAGTTAGTGGTTCAACCTCAGTTACAAACCTCTAAGGGAGTTGGGTAAGACAGGGGTAAGAAAGGAAGCACTTGAGAAAGATAATTCCTGAAAAGGTTTTATTTTTCAAACAAATTTTATATTATAAAACCATAAAATAAAAACGAGATCAATTAACATACATTTCTGAAGTCTTTCCATAGTAAAGTATATGTAGTATATAATATACATATTAGTTGAGTATATGTGTTGTACATGTATAAGACCCCAGGACAGATTCTGTGCACTCCAAATTAATATAAAAGAAAACTATTTGAGACATTATTAGGAAGCACTAAGGAAGAGGTGGATTTAACTACATAAAAATAAGATGAGGGACTGGAGTGATAGTACACCAGGTAAGGCATTTGCATTGCATGCAGCAGACCTGGGTATGATCCCTGGCCATCCCATATGATTCCCCACGCCCCTGCAAGGAGTGTGATTCCTGAGTAACCCTTGAGTGCTGCCAGGTGTGGCCTCAAACCCCCCCAAAAAAATTAAAAAAGATTAAATAAAATGTGCCCTATGAAGCAAGAGAGATAGTATGAGGCAACAGAGGTTGCCTTGCACATAGCCAACCCAAGTTCAACGCACTGCATCCTATATAGTCCCTGAACCTGCCAGGACTCACTCCTGAACACCGAACCAGGAGTAATCTCTGAGCTTCGCTGGGTGTGGCCCACCACTTTCCTGACCATAAAAAAATTAAATTATGCTTGTTCGGAAAAAAAAAGAAAGTTGAACTGGTTGTCACAATTTAGACATAAGAGCTAAAAATTGAACTCATTTTCATAATATACTTCCTGTTACTCCTTATTGAAGATGATTCAGTCATTGACTTACAGAGTTTTATGTACAAAAGGGGAAGAGAGGCAGAGGGATTTTGAAGACTATTTGCTTTTGACCAAGAACAGTGGTGGTTTCTGTCTTCTAGAGTTACAAATGTCCATGTGAAAGTGCTTGTCCATTATTCCCACATTATGTTTTAAAGATTAAAAGCTTTGTTTTGTAGGAATGACATCAATCTTTGAGAGGCAACTGGCTTAGTAAAAGACTCTTTATCCACAAAATCACAAGGATACCTCTATGATCACTATGTAGAAAACAAATTTTGTACTTATTTTTAGATTGTAGTTAAGGAAACATGGTTACAGTAGTGTTAATGTTTACATTTTGTTGTACAAAGTTACTGCACTTAACCCATTACCAAAGTGTCCAAGGCCTTCAACCACTGTCTTATGTTCCGAAATGCTTCTATCAATTTTTGGTTTAGTTTTGTGTTTTGGATCACACCTGGCAGTACTCAAGTTACATCTGGATTTGAACTCAGGAATCTCTCCTTACAGGCTGTGGAGGGACCATATTGGATATCGGAGACTGAACTCGGGTTGACCCTGTTCAAGGCAAACTCCCTACCTGCTGCGCTATCACTCTGGTCCCAGTTTGTTTCTTTCTGACCCTCACTTTTTGATTTTTTCAAATATGTTATTACAAACAAAAGTTTTCCCATAGTTTAACACTATCTATTTCTTTGTTCTGTTTCTCTATTTAGCACAGATAAGTGAGTTTTTCTAATATTTGTAGTTCCTTTGACTTATTTTGCTTCATCTTATGCCCTCCAGATCAATTCATGTTGAAGCAAATTGCAAGCTTTCATCTTTTCTTATAGCTGCACAACATTCTATTGTGTAGAAATGTTACATCTCCTTTATCTTTTTCATCTGCTATCAGAGATTTGGGTTATTTCTATATCCTGTGTACTAAGTGCTATAAGGAACATAGGCATGCACATAACTTTTCAGATCAGGTGTGTGTGTGTGTGTGTGTGTGTGTGTGTGTGTGTGTATGTGTGTGTGTGTTTTGGGTACAGATACCAAGAAGTGGAATCACTGGGCCATAAAAGGGCAATCTAGTCATATTTTTTGAAGAATCTCCATATTGTTTTCTATAAAGTCTGAACCAGTCAACATTCCCACCAACAATGAACGAAGTTCCTTTTTCACCACATCCCTGCCAGCACTGGTTTGAAAGTGTATGTATGAAAATAGATGGAAAGAGGCCCTGAGACAACGGTGTGGGGGGGTGTTAGAAATATAAGACCAATGATGCAGGTCTGACAGTCTTGTGCTTAAGCCTGACCATGAGCTAGGGGCCACTGGGGTTACACTTGAAGCTTATCTGAAGGTCAGGTGGTGAAGGATTGAACGCTGGCAAGGCATGTGCTCCTCCCTTTGAGCTATCTCAGTATAACTTGTCCCACTTTGGGGAGAGGAGCACATCTGGCAATGCTCAGATGATACTCCTGGCTCTGCACTCAGGAGTTACATTTTTTGGTTTTAGGGCCACACCTGGTGATGCTCAGGGGTTACTTCTGGCTCTGCACTCAGAAATCACTCCTGGCTTGGGGGACCAAATGGGACGCCAGGGATCAAACTGAGGTCCGTACTAGGTCAGCCGCGTGCAAGGCAAACATCTGCCCTACTGCTGCGCTATCGCTCCAGCCCCTGAACCTTATATTTTATTTTAAATTTAATTTTGAGGGGCCTCCTAACCAATGATCAGAAGGCCGAGGGGCCACTCCAAGTGCTTTTTGGCAGCTGGAACAGGGAGCTCAATGGTCAGATCCAATGATATGATACTGTTGAGGCTCTGCAGGCTTGGGGACACCAGAGCCACAGCTGGTATTGCTGGGTGGGGGTAATGGATACCAGAGAAGGAGTCAGGTCTTGTACATTCACAGAAGATGATCCAGACCTTTGAGATATGTCTCTAGCCCCAACTTTAGCTAAATTTAACATTAATATACTTAAGACTAATATTTAGTACTAATATATTAACGTTAAATGCTAAACTAAATATTTGATGCCTTAATTATAAAGACTTATGGTAGACCCTTCTCATAGATAGCAGTTGTGGATATGTTTGATTCCTCCCCAAGTTGGAAGTGATATGGAAGCCGACCTAGTCCACCACTCTCTCTTGGACAGGCTCCTATAACATCTCAATAATGTGGGCAAGGTAAAAGGTATCTTAAATTTATTTTTATTATTGATTTTTATGATGGCGGAAGTAGTTGGGCAATACCTTCTGTTCTCAGGGCTTGCTCCTAGCTTTGTGCTCTGGGATTACTCTTGATGGTGTTCAGGGGAGCACATATTGTGCTGGGGTTAATGCAGAATTGGCTATATGCAAAACAAGTACCTTACCTGCTATACCATCCCTCTGGCCCACAAAATGGCCTTTTAAAGAAAAATCTAGATGGACTTGGAGAAACTCCTGGAACCATATGGAATTGACTCCCTAACAAACACAAAGTGAGGAAAACAGAGATAGACAGAGATAGAGAAACATATATTGAGAGGATCAGAAAAAGAGAGAGAGAAAGGGAGGGAAGGAAAGAGAGAAGGGAGAGAGAGAGAGAGAGAGAGAGAGAGTGAGAGAGAGAGAGAGAGAGAGAGAGAGAGAGAGAGAGAGAGAGAGAGCACTGAGAGAGCCCCCTGAGGCAGGGTGCTCATGCTGTTAACCTCAGCCCTGGTAGCAATCAGTGGCAGGGCAGCAAACAGGACAGCCAAGACTGGAGGACAATGGGCCAGGAAGGAGGCTAACCTGGCCTTGGGGAAGGATTCTATGAATCCTATGAATCTATGAAAGATTCAGCTGGCATGTTTTCTGAAGGATCAGTACTTAGTGGATGCCTGAGCCTACAGGAAGTCCCAGAACATAGAGAAAGACCAGCTCTTGGCTCTGTGACAATATAAAAGGCTGTACCAAAAGGTTTGGGCTTCTTTTCATCTAAAAGGTAAGAAAGGAAAGGAAACAATCACACAGCAGCAGACAGAAACACAGATCAACAATGTTTAGTCATGACTAACGAATCTTTGGGTAACAGCAAATGAATTTCTCACTAAAGGTAAAATTAGTGTCTTGAACATCTTTAGGTATACAGTTTTTAAGGGAACATGTTTAATTACACTGACAAATTATAGCAGGTACCAACAGGTCAGGACATAAAGGCTTAAACTCAGCTTTCCTGCTATTTTGTAACATACCATGCAAGAGGCACATGCTCAAGTGTGGGCTGGGAAATACTGGTTCCACCAGCTAGGTCTGGGTCGCCCTATGTCAGTGTTCTCCCCCTTCTCTCCCTGACAACCTCTCAGGAAGCCGTGACTAGTGCATGATGGCCCCAGCGGCAGTTGGGCTCAGATATAAGACTCCCCAGGGTGCAAGCCGAGTTTCAGTATTTTCTAAACCTTTCCAGATGGTTCTATTATGCTTCCTAGACTGAGACTCAGATGCTTGGATAAAGGAGATTTCTCCTTCAATACTGGACACAAAGGTTTCTGTCTATTAGATGCGCACTGGCACACAGCTGACCAAATCTCATAGGAGAAACCAAGTACGAGGAATTCTAGAATCTTGAATATATTTCATGTAATGCAGAACTTAAAAAAATTCATGGGCCCAAAGAGATAGCACAGCAGCGTTTGCTTTGCAAGCAGCCAATTCAGGAGCAAAGGTGGTTGGTTCGAATCCCCATATGGTCCCCCATGCCTGCCAGGAGCTATTTCTAAGCAGACAGCCAGGAGTAAACCCTGAGCACCACCAGGTGTGGCCCCCCCAAAAAAAATTCATGCTCAGATGGATATGGAGAGTATTATGTTGAGTGAAATGATTAAGAGGAAGAGGGACAGGCTAGAATAATCTCATTCGTTTGTGGGATTTAAAAGAAAAAAAGAGATAACATGGTAATAATATCCATCCAGAGACAATAGAGATGAGGGCCAGGAAAACCATTCCATGGAAAGAAGCTTCCCACAAACAGCAGGAGAATGCAGTTAGGGTAGAGAAGGGACCACTATGACAAGGCTAGAAATGATCACTCTGGACAAGAAATGGCTGCTGAAAGGAAATAAAGTAATAGGCATGATACCATCCAGTAACAATATTTTAAACCACTATGTCTAAAAGGGGGAGGAAGAGTGAGATAGAGAGATAGAAAAAGAGAGAGAGGAAGAGAGAGTGAAAAAATGTCTGCCCTATAAGCAAGTAAGAGGGGGAGGGCAGAAGGGAGGAAGAAAGGGAAACTGGGGATAATGGTGGTGGAAATTGAGCACTGTGAAGGGTGCTGTACATTGTATACTGAAATGCAATCATGCATAACTTTGTATCTCTGAATAAATCAACAACTGTATTATGAACTGCCTTGTAAGCATGGTGTTTAAATAAAGTAATTAAAATTATGTTCATCTTATATTTAACCTACTTTTCATTGAGCTATCATAGTTCACATAGTGATATTAAAGTCATTATTTGATAGTTTCAGAGCAGTACACCAGTTCCTCTACCTGAATTCTAGACCCTTCAATTATCTAATTGTTCTATTCCCCTCACCTCACCCTGGTTCCAGCTTCTAGTGATCATGTCTTAGGATTTGTTTCCATCTGGAACTTCTTTTTTTTGGTTTTTGGGCCACACCCGGCGGTGCTCAGGTGTTACTCCTGGCTGTCTGCTCAGAAATAGCTCCTGGCAGGCACGGGGGACCATATGGGACACCGGGATTCGAACCAACCACCTTTGGTCCTGGATCGGGTGCTTGCAAGGCAAACGCCGCTATGCTATCTCTCCGGGCCCACCATCTGGGACTTATAATCTCTTTCCTAGTTTCTTTGTAGCATGTGACTCTTTTGGTCTGTTTTGGGGTCACACTTGAAGATTCTCAGGGGTTACTCCTGGCTCTGTACTCAGGGATGACTCCTAGTAGTGTTTGGAGGACCATATTGGATGTCAGTGATTGAACCTAGGTTGACTGCATTGCGAGGCAAGTGTCCTGCCCATTGTGCTATCACTCAGGATTAGCACAGAATTAAAAAAAAAAGTGTTCACAACAATGTGAACACTAGTGGTGTTTGGGGGGCAGGGAGTTATATGTACTGGGGATGAAGCTCAGGGCTTTGCACATATTAGGAATATGTTCGTTTTCCTTTTGTGGGGGGGGGCACATGTGGTGGCTCTGTGCTCAGAAATTGCTCCTGGCAGGCTCAGGGGATCATATGGGATGCTGGGGATCAAACCTAGGCCTGTCCTGAGTAGCCACATGCAAGGAAAATGCCCCACTGCTGTGTTATCACTCCTGTCCTGTTCTACGTCTTGAACTTTCTCCTCAGGGCCAACATTTCTGTGATTGGGTCACTCCCAAGTATCATATGGTGTCACTCGCAAGTATCATATGGTGTCAAGGATCAAATCTGGGCTTCTTGCATGCAAAGTATATATTCAGCTCATTGAGCAATCTTTTTGGCCCCGAGGGTAAACAATTTTGAGCAAAGCTAAACTCAATTGGGAGGCAGCTCCTTACATCAGATCCATAAAATGGGGCCGGAAAGTTGAGTTTGTAGGACTCATGGCCCTTGGGCCTAGTTCAACTATTGTTCAGATTATAGGTTCAGTAAATGAGTGTGGAGGACTGAATGACTTCCTGGGGAAACTTGTTATTTCAAACATGGAGGTCTTTAGAGGTAGGCTGGATACTAGAAAATCAGCTGTGTAGGACTGGTGTGATAGCACAGTGGGTAGGGCATTTGCCTTGCACATGTTCAATCCCTGGAGTCTCATATGGCCCCCCAAGCACAACCAGGAGTGATCTCTGAATACCAAGCCAGAGCCAGAAGTAATCCTTGATCTCTGCTGGGGATGCCCTCTGACCCCCCCTCCCAGAAAGAATCGCAGATGTGTAGGAAGGGTTTTTCCCTTTTATGAGGGGGAATGCCTTTAGGTGTTCAGGGAACACTCCTAGAGGGCTCAAGTGGTGCCAGTGATAAAATATGAGCCAGTTGCAAGGGCCCACAGATGTGCTAGAGGTGCTGGGATCTAATTTAGGCCCTCCCCTGCCAGGCATTTACCCAGACTTTTATGCTATCTGATACCTAATCCACTGACTCCAGTTCTTTTTTTTACCTACTACTGATGTCTACCGATATTATCTGTTTTATTTCTGATTTGTACACACATCTTCAACAAGTTGGTTGCTACTCACGGGAGCAATACTTTTGCTTGTAGGGTACATTTGGTGGTGACTTCTGCTGGATACAGAACAGAGAACCAATTTAACCTTTTTTTTTTTTTTTTTTAATCTCCAAAGAGTAGGCATTCTCCTCCACCTCCTCTTCTTTTTCTTCCTCTTCCTCCTCTTCCTCCTCCTCCTCTTCTATTTTATTGAAACCATTGTGATTTACAAAGATTTTCATAGTTGGGTTTCAGATATACAACGAATCAAGGCCAATCCCACCACAGTGTCAACCTCCCTCCACCAATGTTTCCCAAGTGCATCCCATACCACCCTCCCAACCCTCCAGACCATCAGTATAACAGGCCCACTTTAAGTTTAGATTGTTAAGAGTTTGGGTCTCTTTTTTTTTTTTTTTTTTTGGTTTTTGGGTCACACCCGGCTGTGCTCAGGAGTTACTCCTGGCTGTCTGCTCAGAAATAGCTCCTGGCAGGCACGGGGGACCATGTGGGACACCAGGATTTGAACCAATCACCTTTGGTCCTGGATCGGCTGCTTGCAAGGCAAACGCTGCTGTGCTATCTCTCTGGGCCGAGTTTGGGTCTCTTGATTCCATTGTTGTTGACTTTGGCTTGGATACTTAGTTGTCCTTTTATTTTCAATCTCCACCAGTGCACCTGAGACTGCTTGGCCTCTGGCTCCCATCCTTTCATATTTGTGTTTCTCCTTTTCCACTCAGTTTCTTTCCTTCTCCTTACTGTACTTTGGTGCTCAGGGTGCAATTTAACGCTTTATTGTTACTCTGTTTTTGTTCTTGATCTATTTCTTGCAACCTCAAACCAATTTGAACCATGCTCAGTGGGAAGGAAGATACTTATGAGTTTCAGTGTTTCTGCTTCTCTAATGACCTATGGCAAATAAGGAAGAACTGAAGCTAAAATCTATTTATTTATTTATATTTGGGGGGCACACCCAGCAGCACTCAGGAGTTACTCCTGGCTCTACACTCAGAAATCACTCCTGGAAGGCCAAGGGACCATATGGGATGTCGGGGATTGAACCTGTGTCGGTCCTCAGTCGGCCACATGCAAGGCAAATTTCCTATTCACTGTGCTATTGCTTCAGTTCAATCTCTTCATTTTTGTGTATGTTTGTAATTATGCAGGATCTGGTTTCCCAAAACTGGAAGGCTTTAAGAGTATCTCTTTAATTAGAGAAGTTTGCTAATTGACTTGTAGAGATAAAGGGTCATTTCTATGTGTCAAAAAATTTCCTCCACTTCAATAAAGTAAAGGAACTGACCCCTCAGTATATAAGTGTGATAGACTTGTTTTGTCTTGTTTGGCTGTGCTTCTCATACGCAGAACAAGTGCCCTACTGCTGAAATACATCCCTGACCCCAAAGTATGTTAAACTTCAAAGTAAAATAATGTTTTTAGAGAAATATCTCATTAAGAAAAAAGAATCCAAGTCCATGAAATCTGGGTTCAAGCACCAGCAATTCCCAACAATAGACACACAGGAATCTAAGCTCACACATGAAGGTGAATATTTGAACAAACTAAATTAACTTAATAGAATTGGTTTAAAACTAAATCTATTTGGGCATTGATGGCAGAAAAATTGCACTGGTGAAGGGGGGTTTACATTTTTTTTGACTGAAACCAACTACAAATAAGTTTGTAACCATGTTGCTTAAATAAAATATTATTAAAAATAAAACAAAAAATAAAAATAATATGTCTTTACTGAGTTTCTTTTTTAATATAATATTTATTTTAATCATAGTGGCTTACACATCATTGACGATAATATTTTAGGTACATATTAACATAAAAACAGGGGAGTTCCCATCATCGAATTGTCCTCCCTCCACCTCTGCTCCCATCCTACCTCCCATATCCTCCTCCCTCATCCCCGGAGCTGCTAGAATAAGTGGTCCCTTCTGTGCCTAGCTTACTACTTAGAGGTCCTACAACTGTTTGGTCTTGGTACCGCCCTTATTTCCCACTCTAACTGAGTTTCTTAATATGGAATATAATACAAATACTTGATTTTTTCAATTAGATTTGGGTTTGTTATCTCAGGAAAAAAACCAATAATCTGAATTTTCTAATTTTCTGTACTGTTTACTGATCAAATAAGATGATATACTGGTATCTAATTTTAATATTATTAAAATACAAATTGTATCTAACAAAATAGAAATGAATTTGGCAAGCTTCTAATATCATCAGTAATTATACTTATATAATTGCAAGATCCTTAAACAACTGAAAACTTTTGATTCATAAATTGATTTATAAGTAATTATTAGATACCTAGGTCATTTCTAACTATGACGAAATATTAAAATAGAATACTTGAGAGAGATAGCATAGCGATAAGGTGTTTGCCTTGCATGCAGCCAACACAGGACAGACCCTGATTGGATTTCTGGCATACTATATGGTCCCCCAGCAAAGGGCGATTTCTGAGTGCAGAGCCAGGAGTAACCCCTGAGTGTCACCAGGTGTGATCCAAAAACGAAAACAAACCAAAAAAAAAAAAAAAAAAAGGAATAGAATACTTGGATAGTTATTAAATGTAAACTTTGACTAATATACTATACTTTTATACCCTACAGTTTACTAATATTTTTTCCAATGCAGCCTTCAAATGTCGGCCATAAGTATATGCCTAAAATGCAATTACTAATATATTAATGAATGTTTGTAGTTCTACCATTCTAAGGAACTAAGAGAGGGAGACATGTGACTGTACTAAGTTGTATTTTCATGAACTTCACCTTATTAAAAGGATATGACAGGTAATACTCTATATATACCTCCTGTTCTCTCCATGGAGTTTATTCTTTTGAATTTTAGGCCACACCCAGCAGTGCTCAGGGATTACTCCTGGCTCTGCACTCAGGAATTATTCCCTGCAGTGTTTGAGGACCATATGGAAGGAATGCTATTGATCAACCCAGGTTGGCCTCAAACCCGCTGTACTATCTCTCATCTAAAGTTTATTTAAGTCTATTATCTATCCACTCTAAAGTTTATTTAAGTCTATTATCTATTTACTAATTTTCAGAGTTGTAACTAAAGGAGCTAATTGATACTACACTAGAATCAAGGGTCAGAAATGCAACTGTGTATTTTTTTCTTATTTTTCAAGAAAAAAAGGCATCTTACTAAAGATGAAATGTCACTTTGTTGCAGAATAAGGTAAGAGAATACTCTTACCTTCAGGGAAAATATTGAGGAATGCTTTTGTTTGAGTGCTCCTGGGATCAAACCTAAGGCCTCATCCATGCATGACAAGCACTCTCCTGCTGACTTATATCCCAGCCTTGAGAAGTTTTCACTAAGTAATGTTAAAAAAAAAGTCTCCCTCTTTTCTAATCTGTTATTATCAGATGGAATCAACTAGGTCATTCAGTGTTAGAATCAATGCTTTTAGTGGCTGCTTATCTCAGTCTGCTCTAAAATCAGAGCCTCATAGAAAATGGAGGAAGGAACCATGGAATCAGGAACTCTATTTTTTGGGGGGAGGAGGGTCACACCCAGTGGCGCTCAGGGGTTACTCCTGGCTCTGCACTCAGAAGTCGCTCCTGGCAGGCACAGGGGACCATATGGGATGCCAGGATTCAGGATTCGAACCACCATATGTTTGAATCAGCTGCATGCTAGGCAAACGCCCTTCAGCCATGCTATCTCTCCAGCCCCAGGAACTCTTAACAATATAATAAAGAATAGGCTTGGATGTATAACGCTTCTTAGCAGATATCACTTTCTTGTGGGGTGTGGGACAAATCAAGCAATGCTTAAGGTCAGGGCAATCCATTTTGGCAATTATTGATAACTGAGTGGTGGTTCAACATGAGATTCTAAGGACAAACAGTTTTTTTTGGGGGGTCACACCCGGCAGCACTCAAGGGTTACTCCTGGCTCTACAGTCAGAAATAGCTCCTGGCAGGCTTGGGACCATATGGGATGCCAGGATTCAAACCACTGTCCTTCTGCATGCAAGCCAAACAGCCTACCTCCATGCTATCTCTCCGGCCCCCAAACAGTTCATTTTTATCTGCCAATAATAGTAAAGGCAAGGTGAATGGGTCTAGGAAAATCCAACAGAAGTGTTAGAAAATTTTTATGAAAACACATGGTTTATTGACAACAGGTGAATCTCCGGTACTATTTCTACAGTCTCTATTGCCTTTGGATACAGTCTACTTTCTTACTCCACCTGGTTTCTTAGACAGCCTTTGCCTAGATTGATGATGGATTGATGATCAGTCAGCACCTTCTCTATTATATGGATGGTCTGTGTAATGGCATATTGTTAGTCATCTCCTTTCAACCACTGCTTCATACAGTAAGCTAAACCATTTCCATCTCTTGGGAATTTGAATCCTGAGCAGAATGATAAACATGGAGACTTAAGCTAAAACATTACCAAACACTATCCTAAATAACTAGGCAAGATTTTCAGATTGGAAGCTCTCTCTAATTTTATTCCTCAATATTACCTGTTTCTTTATCTTTACTTCCATTCTGTATCTTTCCATTAATTCCATTGTTTTAGTTAAATTTTATGTGACTTACAAGTAAAGTATCTTTAATTATATAACATTTTCCAGATGAAATGATTCAACCCATAAGCCACTCTTTGTTTTTGGGCCACACCCAGCAATGCTCAGCAATCACTCCTGGCAGGCTCAGGAAGTCATATGAGGTGCTGGGGACTGTACCCGGTCATCCATGTGCAAGGCAAATTCCCTGCCCACTGGACTATTGCTCTGGCCCCAAGAGTCACTTTCAACATAGACTTCAAAGAGCCAGCTGATAGGCATCCTCTCTCCTTTAAATTTGGTATTAAATTTATTGTGTTCTTTAATGAAATTAACTTTTATTACAGAATTAACTTCACTTTCATAGAATTTTTCTGTGTGTGTGTGTGTGTGTGTATATGTGTGTCACACCTGGCAATGTTCAAGGGTCACTCCTTGCCTCTGCTCTCAGGAATTACTCTTGGCAGTGTTTGGGAGACTATATGAGACATCAAGGATTGAAGCTAGGTCAGCTGTGGCCACATGCAAGGCCAGTGTCCTACCCATTGTACTATCTCTCCAGTCCTTACATTACTTTTCTTATTAAAAAAAAATAAGAGAAAATTATTTTTAGTGTAATTATATAAAGGAAAATCTATAAAAGTTCTTTTGAATAATTTACATGTATACTTTGAATGTCTATTCTGAATGTCCTAACAGGACAGAGGAATAATCTAAGAGATGAATGGAGAGATAATAAGGGGGTAAATTGAGTAAGTTGGGGCCGGCATGGTGGCGCTAGAGGTAAGATATCTGTCTGCCTTGCCAGAGCTAGCCTAGGGCGGATTGCGGTTTGATTCTGTGGCATCCCATATGGTCCCCCAAGTCAGGAGGGACTTCTGAGCACATAGCCAGGAGTAACCCGAGTGTCACCGGGTGTGGCTCAAAAAAAACAAAACAAAAAAAAATTGAGTAACTTACATGTGGCTGACAATAACTCAAATCTCCAGCACCACATATGGTCCCAAGTATAACTAGTTGTGGCCCCAAAACTCAAAACTAAAAAAAAACAAAAAACAAAAAAAAAACAATAACAACAAAAAAAACCCCTCAGAAATCCCTAATAATCATATATACTGACATGTAAACAGAGAAAGTACTTTATTCATAACATCTTTTTGTAAACAATCACACTGTGCATTTTAATGTCAACAATAACAAATTTTTCTCTGATAGAATTATAGCAAACACTATATAAATTCAATGAGTTAAGATAAGTGAAGATGAATAGGTAGAATAATTTCTGAAAATGTTAAATTACATCACTTGATAAAAAGACAACTATCTGTACTTTAAAAATTTACATGCCAGAAAACATTAATTTATCATTTTAAATACACAATAAAACATTTATAAAAAAGCACTGATATTAATATTATTACAAACCAGTGAATTACTCAGAAGAATATTAAAACTTACTAAAAATAAGTAAATAGTGCAACCGAGGTAAAAATTTTTAAGTAAACAAAGCTATCATTTTAAGGACTAAAAAGTAAACAAAGGGGCAGACAGCACTTTAGATGACCATCTATTCCTTGATATTTAGATGGCACTTTAGATGACTATTCCTTGATATTCTGAAGCAGCTTCAACAAATGGGACTCAATAACCTGTTGAACTAAACAAATGAGTGACCAAGATTATAGCACAAAAATTATAAATTTAAAAAGAACTATCAATAATGTGATGCATTTTGTTTAAATTAGAAAAGACAACTATCAAATTCAATTTAACATGCCAATTTTTTTTCTAAAATGTATTTACAACTTGAAATAACTCAAATGAGTTGAGTTTACTTGTTCTTAAGATGATAGTGTAATGCAATAAATAAGTTAAGAAAAACTTCATGTGTCACTAAATTAGTAACTAACCTTACTGGCCTTCTGTCTTGCTTTCTAAATTTTGAAACTGAAGAAGAGTACTGAGAATAAATAAAATTATTCTAAGAAACAGAGAAAAGATCACTATTAAATGTTTTGTAAATAGTTTGTCATAAAACTACTTTATTATTAATTTTTAATTAGTTGTGTTGTTTTATTAAAGAGCTGTTAAGTCAGATGTATGCTTACCCTCCAGAAATTATTTGGGTTGAAGAAAATTTACTATCCAAAAACTCACTTCTAGAAATTGCAAGAATTTGTTGCTTTTGTCTATGGTTAAAGTTTGTTAGCATTTAGGTGTAATATGAATGCTCTACGACTATAAGTGATATAAATGGTTTGAACATCTTCAAAGTTTAAATAAAATAAAACAGATTCTCAAACACTTACCACTTCTATAGCCCAAAGCTACAGCTAAATCCATAGAATTATATCCAGAGTCAGTTTCAATTGTTGGGTCAGCTCCATTTTCTATACAAAAATAGAAAGCCTACGTAAGTAAAATGAAAATGTGGATATATTTGTCTACTTTTGGCTTATGTGCAAATAACAAAAAAGCATTTCAGCCAATTTGTAGGGTATTTCAGGATGGTCTAACTAATAAAGGGGTTGGAGCAATAGTGCAGCAGGTAGGGTACTTGCTTTGAATACAGGCTGACCTAGTTTTGATCTCTGGCATCCCATATGGTCCCCAAGCCTACCAGGAGTGAATTTTTTTTTTGTTTTGTTTTGTTTTTGGGTCATACCTGGCAGCGCTCAGGGGTTTCTCCAGACTCTATGCTCAGACATCGATCCTGGCAGGCTCAGGGGACCAAATGGGATGCTGGGATTTGAACCACCATCCTTCTGTATGCAAGGCAAATGCCTTACCTCCATGCTATCTCTCTATCCCCAGCCAGTAGTGATTTTTGAGTGCACAGTCAGGAGTAACTCATGAGCATGACTGAGTGTGGCCCAAAAATAAAAAAAAGCAAACAGGGGCTGGCGAGGTGGTGCTAGAGGTAAGGTGTCTGACTTGCAAGCGCTAGCCAAGGAAGGACCACGGTTCGATCCCCCGGCGTCCCATATGGTCCCCCCAAGCCAGGGGCAATTTGTGAGTACTTAGCCAGGAGTAACCCCTGAGCATCAAACAGGTGTGGCCCAACCCCCCCCCCAAAAAAAAGCAAACAAACAAAAAAAGGGTATGGAGAATGCACAGGATTCATTTATGTGGGTTACAGAGAAGATACTAGGCATCATTCAAAGCAATTGACATATAGGTAGAAACTGGCCTTCTGCAAAGACATGGTAACAGAGAAAACAAGGGTCATCCAAAGAAAGGCAATAAGGAAAGGTGCTCTGAATGCAAAGATATGTGTATGAAGGAGAATTTTCACATTCATAACTCCTAGTGGGGGACCTATCTGTGTGGGGCAGGCAATTTAAGGGTGACTGGTAGTGGAATGAATGCATTTAAAAGATCAAATGGTTGTCCTCACTATGGGAGGCAGTTTAGAAAAGCATAATGAAGTCCTCACAGGGCATTTTCCTCTTTTTTTTTTTTTTTTTTTTTTGGTTTTTGGGTCACACCTGGGAGTGCTCAGGGGTTATTCCTGGCTCCAGGCTCAGAAATTGCTCCTGGCAGGCACAGGGGACCATATGGGGCGCCGGGATTCGAACCGATGACCTCCTGCATGAAAGGCAAACGCCTTACCTCCATGCTATCTCTCCGGCCCCATTTTCCTCTTTTTTTGAGGGGGTGCAAGGGAGGGCCATACTCAGCTGTGCTCAAGACTTACTCCTGACTCTGTTTAGGAATCATTCCAAGCAGGAATTGGGGAATCATGAGGTGAAGGTGACCAAATCCAGGCAACCACTACCAAGGCAAGCACCATTCTCACTGTACTATTGCTCTGGTCTCTGATGGGACATTTTCTAAATATTTTCATTTTTATCTGCTTACCTAAGAGCATCTTTACACATTTCACATGATTCCCATGTACAGCATAAAGCAAAGGTGTCCCTCCATTCTACAAAAGGAAAGGGAGATTTAGTTTTTCAGAATGAGCAAGATTCAAATTTAATGCTACAGCAAAATGTATTCCAAAGAACTGGCATTTAAAGCAGCATATGGTCATTTTAATATTTTGTGAAAAATATTTAAATCAGAACTAGTAATTAAGTTTATAACATTTCTTTTTTTTTTTCAGTGTTTAGTCCATTTAATACATGAATTGTTTTGTGTTTTTTATGTTTTTCCTAAACCAAGTAAGCTTTAAGAGTTTGTTTCAGTAATTTAAAGCTCAATACCATACTCACCCAATCATATTCATTTACATCAACTCCACAATCAAGCAGCATTTTGACAATGTCTGTATAGCCTTTACTACAGGCCAGTGACAATGCACTTTCTCGACCTTTTCCTAAGAGCTGGGGATCAGCGCCCTGGCAATGGGAAGTGAAGATAAAGGCTTTTCAATTCAAGGATATTTATTTAGGCTATTTATCCTGTCAATAAATACTACAGTTCATCAAGTAATGTTCTAGGATTAATAAGAAAGAATGTCAATATCAATTCATGGGTGCTCATGTTGTCAAAGGTGTCCAGGGATCTTCCTACCTCTCCCTCTCTCAATTCTATCTATCCTTTCTCTCTGAAGTAGAGTTCTTCCATAAAGTTGCTCCTGCAGAATTGACAGTAATCTTGCTCTACTGCACTTAGTGGGGTGGGGGATGGGGCAGGCAAGAAATGATCTCTCAGAGTTCCATGTCAGGTTAGTTTTGCTGTCCACCTAGATCCAAATTCCACGAGTATAGGAAAACCACTTAGGAAATTTTTTTTTTTTTTTTTTGTGTGGTTTTTGGGTCACACCCGGCAGTGCTCAGGGGTTACTCCTGGCTCCATGCTCAGAAATTGCTCCTAGCAGGCACGGGGGACCATATGGGACGCTGGGATTCGAACCGATGACCTCTTGCATGAAAGGCAAACGCCTTACCTCCATGCTATCTCTCCAGCGCCTACTTAGGAAATATTTTTATCCTCTACTATGGTCTCTGGCTGGCTGAAGACACAAAAACTTTACTCAAGACTGCACTGAACTTAAGTAACTATACATATATTATTTTTCTGAGGCATTTTCCTTACATTCTGAAGGAGAAACTCTACCACAGCTATTTGCCCGTGTGCTGCAGCCCACATCAGAGGAGTAAATCCTTCTTCATCCGTGTGATTGATAACATTTTCTATTTAAAAGAAAAGCAATTTAACAACCACATAGTAACATCACTAAGAAAACACTAGCATTCTAAAGAAAGCTGATCATATTATGCAATAAGGGTCACTTTGTGCTGCCTTTTAGCTCATCTATGTCCTAGTGCATGAGGTAGCAATCTGCTGACTAAGAGTATTTTTACATATGCCTCAATGTACAACACTAAGTTCAATGAGCCTCATATTTTAAGTACTAATTGGGTTTAGTATAATGTTAAATACAAGGTACAGAATATCGAGCTCAGAGTCAGATGGCCAGAATTTGATTCTGATCCTGGTATTTTCTAGCAATGTGATCCTGGGCATGCCACTTAATTTCTTCAATATCTAGAATACCATGCTACTTCGCATGTGCAGTTCAGATGATCACAATAAAGAGGACACAGGAGATTTGTATTACATAAATTTGTTCCTATAGAAATTCTAAAGTCTTATTAAAGTTATCTTCTATCTAGAGTTCACATTGCTGCCTTTCAAAGACCTGCATTCTTATGATTTGCTACTATAATACAATCTGAACTGAGGGAATAATGCAGAATTAGTACAATATAATTGCACCCTAAATTCTATAATCTAGTTCCCCCCTCAATTTATTGTGCAGATTGAGATTGAGTCCTTCAATTATTTAACAAGGACATAAAAATTTCATCTTTCTTACATAAGAATGACATGACTTTAAAAAAAAGACAAATTTTATTTTCTGTATTCTAATAAATAATGTTGGGATTGCTGGATAACATTTGAAAAAAGGAAAAGAGCCTAGAGAGCTAGTGCAGTGGATAAATGCTTGCTTTGCACAATGGTGGCCTGGTTTGATCCCTGGCACCCCAAATGGCCCCTGAATCCTACCAAGAGTGCCCCCCCCAATAAATAAAATAAAAATAAAAGTAAAGCTTGATATTTACTCCAGTCACACCAAAACATATTTCATATGGGTCAATGAGTATAACATAAAATAGAAACCATAGAAATTTTAGTATAACATATGAATGAGTTGCTAAGTTTGGCATAGCAAATTCTTTTTAAGAGGATATAAAACACAGAAGTCACACAAAAATGTCTATTTACTACTTAAATATGTTAAGTTTTTGGATCAGGACCAGAATATGTGATTGAGCACACAAGCACATATTGAACATATGATGTGAGGCCTAGGATTTATCCTTGGCATTACATAGGACCCTGAGCATCCCCAGGGTCTTGTGGCCTTGGAGGTCCCTGAGCAGAGTAGGGCCCAAGTACTGTAGGGAATGACTTTCATGATAATAATTTTTAAACTGTCATAAGTAAACTCAAAGAAAAATATAAAAAAGTAAGAAAAATATGCCATAAACACAAAGCTAATTTTGATAATTTAGGCAACTTTATATAAAATAATATAGAACAAAAGCAGTTCACACACAAAAAAGAAACTCAAATGGAAGATAATTAAAACAATACGAATGAAACAAGGTAAAGATTCCACCTTTTCACCTATGAGATTATAAAATATTAAAGTCGTATAACATCCTGTATCAGTGAGAATATGAGAAAATAGATTTAACTTTGATGTGAGAACAAACACTGTATAATAGATGTAAAAGCAAAAATCCATTTACCTTTTGGTCTAACAAAATTACTTATAGAAATTTATCCACAGATTATACATTAAGGGAATTCTGTTTAAGGAGATATGAAGCTTCCCTGACTTCTTTTCCCTTTCCTTTACCTCCTCTTACATAAAATATTTTCTCAATTCAGTAAAAAACAAAGAAATAAATCTATAAAAATTTTCAAAAATTGATGCATATCCTGCCATTTAATAGCAACAAACTGGATTGGCCACTACCAGGGAACTAGTTGAAAAATAGTATTTTGATTAGTCCAATATAATCAAAATCACAGGACTATTACAAAGAACAGGACAAATTTTGTGCTTATATGAAAATATCACCAACAAGTTTAGTAGAAAAAGTAAAGAATAATGAATTCGGCATGTTTTTTCTCCTGTGTAAATAGCAAAGGCACAAACAGATCCTGAGACATTAACCCAAATATAAACAATATTTTTCTTGAAAAAATAATTCTGAAAATAAAAGAAACTTTTGTTTGGTCTTAGGGAAAATGTGAGTGGTAAAAGAAACTGTAACTTTAAAATTTTATTATACTACCCCCATCTTCACTCTCCCCCAAAAAACAAATCCCAAAACAAAACTCAACTTTAAGGAATTACCTACTTGGTGAGAGATTGCAGCATTTTTTTTTTTTTGCTTTTATATTTCCTGTATTAAAATAGAATAACAAATCTAAAAAAAAATTCTACTTAGTTTTAAATAAATTTAAAAAGCAGACTATTACCTTGTTCAATACGAGTAGCTAGGTAGAGCATCTCTCCTTGAGCAGCTAGTTGGTGAACAGATAAAGCTGAAGCAAAATCATAAAAGCATTACATATTGCTGTATCGTAATTCACCTTTTCTTTTTTTTTTCTTTCTTTTCTTTTTTGGGCCACACCCAGCGGTGCTCAGGGGTTCCTCCTGGCTGTCTGCTCAGAAATAGCTCCTGGCAGGCACCGGGGATTCGAACCAACCACCGTGGTCCTGGATCGGCTGCTTGCAAGGCAAACGCCGCTGTGCTATCTCTCTGGGCCCGGTAATTCACCTTTTCATTGCGCATGGTTGTCTGATAATTTTTGCTTCCAAAACAAGTTATCATTTTCCTTTTTTTGTTTGATTTTTGGCCACACCTGGTGACAGGGGCTACTCCTGGTTATGCTCTCAGAAATCGCTCCTGGCTTGGGGTAGCAAATGGGACGCTGGAGGACTGAACTGCAGTCCGTTCTAGGCTAGCTCATGCAAGGCAGATGCCTCACCGCTTGCACCACGATTCCGGCCCCTCATTTTTCAATTTTAAATATTTAGTTTCAAATGTATCATAACATTACAAGTTTTTCTTTTTGTTTTTGTTTTCTGTTTTTGAGTCACACCCAACAGCGCTCAAGGGTTACTCCTGGCTCTATGCTCAGAAATCGCTCCTGGCAGGCTCGTGGGACCATAAGGGATGCTGGGATTCGAACCACCATCCTTCTGCATGCAAGGCAAATGCCATACCTCCATGCTATCTCTCTGGCCCTACAAGTTTTTTTTTATTGAATTTTATTTTGGGGCCACACTTGGTTCTCAGGGCTTATGCCTGTCTCTTCATTCAGGAATCACTCCTGGTGGTGCTTTTGGGAAACCATATTCATGTTGGGGCTTGAATGTGGGTTGGCCTCATGCAAGAGAAGTGCTCTACCCACTGTATTAATCTACAGCCCCACAAGTAGCAATTTTTGTTTGTTTGTTTGTTTTTGGGTCACACCCAGCAGTGCTCAGGGGTTACCTCCTGGCTATACACTCAGAAATCACTCCTGGCAGGCACGGGGGACCATATGGGATGCCGGGATTCGAACCACCGTCCTTCTGCATGCAAAGCAAATGCCTTACCTCCATGCTATCTCTCTGGTCCCACAAGTATCAATTTTTAACTGAAAATTAACTCAGATATATCTAAGTCCAAGGTAATTCTGGTATCTACAAAGTAATATGACCAATGAGCATGCAACTGTTATCCATAATTAAAAAGTCAACTTTAAATTTATTTTAACCTTATTTTCTTTCTTTTCCTTCCTTCCTTCCTCCCTCCCTCCTTTTGTCCCTCCGTCTCACACCCGGTGGTGCTCAGGGGTTACTTCTAGATCTGCACTCAGAAATCACTCCTGGCAGGCTCAAGGGACCATATGTGATGCCGGGAATTGAACCACTGCCTGTCCAGGTTTGGCTGCATGGAAGGCAAATACCCTACCACTGTGCTATCTCTCCAGCCCTATTTTCTTCATTAGTGATAACTTTAGAGCCAAAGTAATAGTACAACTGGAAGGGCACTTGTGTTGCATGAGAGTCAGATGAGTTCAATCCCCAGTGCTCTCAAGCTCACCAGGATCAATACCTGAGCAGTGCTAGGTGTTGCCCCAAACAAACAAACAAAAAAAATGTTAAATGCATGTTCTCATTGTGGATGGAAAAATGGTATCTCTCTCTGTATCCAAACTTTTTTTTATTTTATTTTTTGGGTCATACCCAGCAGCGCTCAGGGGTCACTCCTGGCTCTATGCTCAGAAATCACACCTGGCAGGCTTGAGGGAGCATATGGGATGCCGGGATTTGAACCACTGTCCTCCTGCAAGCAAGGCAAATGCCTTACCTCCATGCTATCTCTCTAGCCCCTGTATCCAAACTTATATGGAAGTTGGATCTAACAGACACAAAGACATACCTTATGTCTTTCTATTGATTTTTATTTCACCAAGGTTTTTAATGTTAACAATCCAGGGGTATTTAACTAAAGAATGAGATAATAAATGGAAAACTGGCCTTGAAAGTAAATTTGAGTACTGACAAAGATGTGGTTAATTAGCTGTGTGACTGATGAGAAACTATTCAAACATTTCTGTTTGTAACATGAAGGCTATGAACTGCATGACTTCTAGACATTTCTTTTTCAGTTCAAAAATTCTGTGGTTTGACTATTTTAAGACAGTTTATTTTATTCTTTTTTTTTTTTCTTTTTTATCCCCACTGTACCAATAATTGAATCCAGGCCTTAATACAAAAAGGGGAGCAATTTGAAAGCACAAATTGACGTAAATAAAATGAAAATAGCAGTCAATAGAAAGATTCAGACACCCCTTTCAGCTTTAACTGCTAATAGCAAGTAATTTAAAAAATTAGGAGTGCTTAGCAATAAGATTACCTGCTATATAGTATAAAGCCTGTGAGGTCAAGAGTTTGAGTCCTGATACCAGCCCACACACTCATTTGTGATTCCAGCATCTTTGGTGCTATCATAAACCATGTGATCTATTGCACATTTCTACCAAATGTGTGCAAACAATACAATGAAATGTGCAAACCCAGTGAGCACCACAATACGTATCTAAACATTTTTTTTTTTTTTGGTTTTTGGTTTTTGGGTCACACTCGGCATTGCTCAGGGGTTACTCCTGGCTGTCTGCTCAGAAATAGCTCCTGGCAGGCATGGGGGACCATATGGGACACCGGGATTCAAACCAACTACCTTTGGTCCTGGATCGGCTGCTTGCAAGGCAAACGCCGCTGTGCTATCTCTCTGGGCCCATATCTAAACATTTTTATTTACACAAGTTAACACAGAAACAACAGCAAGGAAAGGAAAGGAGGAGAAATATGGCAGGGCACAGTGCTTCTTTCTCAAAGCTTTATTTTGTTTTTTGGGTCATACCCAATGATGCTCAAAGGTTTAATCCTGGGTTCGTACTCAGGAATTACTTCTGATGTGCTCAGGGGACTATATCGGGTGTCAGGGATTGATTGAACCTGGGCTGGCCCCATGTGAGGCAAGCAGTCTATTTATTGCATGACTGTTCTGGTCCCCAGGGTAGTGTTTCTAAAATAAAGTAAACGCTATACAATATTCTATATCATAGGCACATATACTCCCAAATATGGAAAAAAATTGTTAACTGGTTTTCCCTCATTACCATATGTATAATACAGAGAACTGTTTAGCTTATATAGAAAAACTTCAATATTATTTTATTTCTTCTTCAATCATTTATTTTTTTGGTGGAGGGAGACATACCAGACAATAAGCCAGTAAATCCAGGTTGGCTACATGCAAGTCAAGCTCCCTACCTGTTGTAGTATCATTCTAGCCACTTCTTGAATAACTACATTAATAAAAACACAAAATAACTGTGGATTCAAAGTTTTTCTTTTTTTTTTTTAAACTTTATTTCAATTAGCAATAATCGCGCCTCAGATAAACCTCATTGGCTACGATACTGCCACTGCACAAAGCTCAAAGTTTTTTTAAAGTGGCTTTGGAGTTAAATTATTTCAAATTAAAAACACAGTAGTGATAAACTTTTCCTACAAATCATATTATGATTAAAGTTTTGGGGATCAAATTCAGGACCTCATACATGCTAGTCATATGCTTTCCCACTTGAACTCTCTCCCCAGTCCCTGTAAAATAGCCTTCAATTACTAAAATTCAGATATTATTTGCTTTCCAAGACAGAGTAGCATTTAATGAACACAGTGTTTCTAAGCCAAGCTCCAAATTATTACAATAGTAATTATAAGACTATTTTTATGTATTAAAGGGGTACTTACAATTGGCTAACAGAGGTGTGGTTGACACCTCATTTCCTCTGTGTTTGTTGGTCAGAGTAGTCGACTGTTTTATGGGTGAGAAGTGCTTTGTTGTAGAGGGAGTGTAGACATGCCTTACTTGAATTCCCGGAGAAGGAGATGTATGGATATTGCATTCCGCTAAGTAAAGTAAGTTCAGAAAGATTGAAACAGTATTTTAATGAACAAGTAGTTAAAAATTCTAGGTAAGTCAGGGCTGAAGCGATAGCACAGCAATAGAGCATTTGCTTTGCACTCGGCTGACCCAGAATGGACCTGGATTTAACCCCTGGCATCCCATATAGTCCCCTAAGCCAGGAGCAATTTCTGAGCGCATAGTCAGGAGTAAACCCTGAGCATCACTGAATGTGGCCTTCCCCAAAGCAAATAAACAAAAAATTCTAGGTAAGTTTATATTGAGAAATACATGAAGTCTAATATTTTTAGCTGTTTCTAGAGTGATATTAAAATAACTGTCATAAATCTATAGTACAATAGCCTAAGTTTTAGGAAATAGAACTATAGTGCCTTTGAGCAATTAAGATTAGATTTTGTATTTGATAGATTATAAAGCAAATTTACAATTACAAAACACTATTACTATGCTTCACTGCATAGGAGGACAATGTCAAAAATATTCATCAAGTAAGAATTATAAGTCAAATTTGTATCTAAAGGGCATAAATAATATTTCTGTCCCCTAACTTAAAAAACATGGCAAAAAATTATATTTTGGTTTCTGGGCCGCATCCAGTGGTGCTCAAGGATTACTCCTGGCAGGCTCAGGGGACTATACAGGGAACCTATAGTCTATAGACTATAGGAATCAAATTAGGGTTGGCTATTTGAGAGACAAACACCCTATCTGATATACTGTAACTCCAGCTCCATGACATATCAAGAAATTATATTAGAGAATTTGTAAATAAACAAATGTTAAAGAAAAAAATAACACCTATCTAATCATATTACATTAGATTATTTACTTTTGATTTTAAAAAGATCCAAAAAAAAAAATCAATGATGGAGCTATTCAGTATAACATAATGCTCAAAAGGAAAAAAAAAGCCACAAATAAAACCAAACAAATGCAGATATTTATACCATAACTTTCAACCTTTAAATAGGACAGATGCCACTTCCAGGTCAGAGTTTACTTGATCTTGAATATTTTTACTATCTTCTTCATTTAAGGACTTGACAAATCGAGAACATACATTCATATCAAAGCGGTTAGGCAATATGAACTTCATTCCCATGGCAATGCCTTGTGCTGATCCATCCTCTGCAGTCGAGTCCAGTGGATGTTCTAGTTTAATGTCTGGCATGCCAGCCAAGCTGTAACTGCTGGCACACTCTTCCACTTTCAGCGGGCCGCCCATGTCCGGATTCACTGCTGTAGCCATGATTCTTCCAATTGTAGTTTCAATAATTAAAACATTTCTACATCATTTCTTCTTGGTTTTGTAGGAGAGGTATCTAGGGTATTCTTGAAACTTGGATATTAAAATTTCTGGAAAAAAAAATCAACTTAAGTAGGACACAAATGAAACATCTGAATCAAGTATACAAACAAGGGTCTCATAAACCACCTAAAAGAAAATATACAATGTTTCTGAGTAGAGAAACTTGAACATAAAGCCACACCAGCATTTAATAACTATGTGAATCTGTGTGAATTAGTCATCTCATTAAGTCTGTCTCACTTGTAAAATGGGTCTTAACAGTAACCTTTCAGGATCTTGGCAAATAGGAGATGAAATACATTATATTCTTACCTCTACCACTAGATGGCCAACAAATTTTAATTACCTTTCTCCTTTCTATTCCAAATTTCAAATGGGTAACAATAAAAACAAATTTTCATGTGAAACTTTACCTCTTACTGGAGGCTCATTTTTTAACATATTTATATAAGATTAATGTTTAGGTTTTATATCTTCATCTTTAATTTTATTTATTTATTAATTTATTTTGGTTTTGGGCCACACCTGGCAGTGCTCAGGGGTTACTCCTGGCTATCTGCTCAGAAATAGCTCCTGGCAGGCACGGGGACCATATAGGACGCTGGGATTCAAACCAGCCACCTTAGGTCCTTGGTCGGCTGCTTGCAAGGCAAATGCCACTGTGCTATCTCTCCGGCCCCTATATCTTCATCTTTATAGTAGGTATTAAGACTTGCTGATTTCATTTTTAAATACAGGTTTTCCTCAAGTACCCGAAAATAGAATGTTCAAATGTTAATATTATCAATTTATATGAAAAAAAATTAAGCATTCTCAGACTAAAGAAAAAATTACCAAATCACTCCAAAAAGGAGCATCCTACTTTGGATAGAAAGGAAAAACGTTTATAGGTTATCAAAATATAGACCCAATAAATGCCAAATATTTTCAAAAATGCTAACTTCCAAAGCATCTTATAAGAAGATTTGTCATAAATTCTTCACTATTGTTTTAAAATGAAGTTTCAAGGGGTGGGAGAAATGATTAGGTTAGGGCACTTGCTTGTATTATGGCAGATCTGGGTTCAACCCTTGACTTGGCCCGTCAAGCACTACCAGGAATAATTCCTGAGTGCAGAGCCAGGAGATACCTTTGACCATCAACAGTTGTGGCTTCAAAAATCATCCTCAAATAATGAATTTTTAATAATCATTGGGACATCCCTATAAATATTAAGTCTTAAGAGAAATTTATTACTGTACCAAATATGCCTCTGAAAATGAAGAATTTCAAGATTTAAAATTGTTTCACTTATATAATCACCAAGACAGAATAAAAATTAAACAAAATTAAAAGTCGACTTTAGGGGTCTGGAACAATAATGCAACAGGTGGGCTGTTTGCTTGCACTGCATGTAAGCAGACTTGGGGTTTGATTCCTAGCATCCCACATAGTCCCAGGGGCACCGCCAGGGGACTCAGTACTTCCTAAGTGCAAAGCCAGGAGTAAGCCCTGATCACTGCTGAGTGTGGCTCACCTATTTCCCTCCCCCGCAAAGAATGGGGAAGGAAAATTAATTATAACATCAAGTTTTTGCATTGGGGTTACATGATCTTTAGAAATATTTGAGAAGGTAAAGGGCATATTAAAATTTGCATTACTTGGAATTAAAAGATAAAATGTAGTAGGATCACAGTGGAACAGAGTCATATGTCATACAGTTATAACTACTGTTTATAGTTTTAAAGTGTTGTCCAAGTTTTATTCTTACAAATACTTTGAGTAGCCAGGGCAGTAACTATTATCTCTACCCCAGAGAAGAGAGTGGGCAAGCCCATAGTTATGAGGAACCTAACCAGCATTTCTTTCTTTCTTTTTTTGGAGCCAAACTTGGTGGTACTCAAAGGTTACTACTCCTTGCTCTGCTTTCAGGAATTATTCCTGGCTGGCTCTAAAAACATCCATAAGGGGTGCCAGGGATTGAACACAAGTTTGTTATGTACAAGGCCCTACCTGTTGTGTTATTGCTCCAGGCCCTAAGTGTTACCTGATTTCATTCATCTATATATTCTGACTTCCTGGTCACTAAAATCAGCAGGACTAAATCCAAAACTGCCACATAAGAAAAAGGTTGGAAAAAATAAAACAAATGGCAATGATAATAATAATAATAACAATGATAGTAATAACAATGAACAAGTAACAAAGTCAGAGCACTTTAGGAAAAGAAGGAAACCAGAAGGATGAAGGTCTTTTTTTGTTTTTTAAGGGCAGCATTTCCTGAGGTATGATCCCTTTCTCCTAAATGCCCCCCGGGGGGGTGCGCAAAACACCCTGCGGTGTCCAGGGGCTATCTATGCTCCAGCACTATATCTGGAGATGCTCAGGAGACCAGATGTGATACGGGAATATTACATGCCAGAGACAAGCATGCAAGGCCACGGATCCCATATGAACTCAGCATTTCTCCCTCCCTTTTTTATTTTGAAAACTTCATCCCCAACTCCTGTAACACAGATAGGGACTACTCTCACTAAACGTTACACACAAAAACCTTATTAAATCTTCCAACCAGCGCTTCGTCTTCTTATTTTGAAATGCCTGGGCCTGATGCTAATAAACAAACTTGAGCTCGGACCCGACTTTCCTTTTCTAGTTATGCTGTCTGTGTAAATGGTGCAAAGAATCATCTTACGTTTTCTAAAATTTTATTTTATTTTTTGTTTTTTGGGTCACACCCGGCAGCACTCAGGGGTTACTCCTGGCTCTATGCTCAGAAATCGCCCCTGGCAGGCACGGGGGACCATATGGGATGGCGGGATTCGAACCACCGTCCTTCTGCATGCAAGGCAAAAACGTCCTCCCTCCCTCCATGCTATTTCTCAGGCCCCTACAATTTTATTCTAAAATTGTATTCATCTATGGAATAGGGACGGCTGCAACGGGGCACCCCCAATCCTCTTCCCAGCTCTAAACATTTCCCATATAACTGTCAGGATTTCTTAGACATCGACCTGGGAGGGAAAGATGAACCAGGCGGCTGGAGTGACAGCGGGTGGAAAACAGAACACACTTGTCAGTAGCAAGCTGAGCTGGGTGAAGTCAAGTCAAATTTCTGGAACTGGGGGTGAGGGTGGGGGTGAAAGGGATCATGAAAAGGAGATGAGGAGGAAGAGGGGGTTGAGATGAATAAGCTGGGATCAGGGAGAAAGCCCAATGCGATGGAGTGAGTGATCCCTGCTGGCTGTGAGTCCTAGGACCCCTCAGGCCCCAACCCTAGGCCTGCCAGCAAGTGTCCCCAGAGGGAGGCGCCAGGCTAGGGAACCGCGCGGGGCCTCACGGGCGGCGACAGGTGGACGGATCCGGGAAGAGAAGTCGCAGTCGCCAGCTCGGCCCCGAAGGCGGCAGGAGGGAAGGAAGGAAGGAAAGAAGGAAACAGGGGCTCAAGCGCGGCGGGCTCCGGGGGAGCAGGGCCGGAGTCCCCCTACCACCCCCAAGGCTGCGGGACCCAAGGACGTGGCGACCACCTGCGGCAGCGGCGAACGAATCGCGTCTCTCCCTCCTGCCAAGAAATCCAGACCCGGGCTGGGTTTTTACGGCGTGACGTCACCTCCGGTTTCTTTCCGGCCTCCGAATGTTTCCCTTCCCGACTGCTTTACGGCCCCGCCGCGTGCGGCGTGTCAAGACGGAGACTCCAAGACACCAAGCGGGTCAGCCTCGTTGACCTCTCGGGTTCACTATAGCCAAGCCCGTAAGGGTCACGCCCTTCGACCCCGCCTCTCTAGCCCCGCCCCTCTAGCCCCGCCCACTACTCCGGCCACGGCGTCGGCAGTATCGCCATTCTCCTGCGCCTGCGTCTGACGTCATCTCCGCGCGACCGGCCTGCCATCTCCATTCACCGTGTGTTTCCGCCACTTTTCCTGGAGCATCCGCGTGCCGTGATCTTCTGCAAGTGATAGTGAACCTTCTTCCAGGGAGGGTTGCTGGGGGAAGATAACAGACTTTCATCTGGATGTTGAGGCGTCTCGAAGGATCCCTCGGAGGTGGGTGAAGGCGGCTCTCACCGGAGTTAAGTTTTAGCCCCTCTTTGGGCTGCTCTGGAGCTTCCCAGTGCTCATAGATCTGACCACTCCATAATCAGTCTTTCAGGATTTTTTGAGCTTCAATCTAGATTTTTTTTTTCCTTTTTTGGCATCTCATTTTTTTTTCTTTTCCCGACAGTCTGTCCTTATCCGTCCCCGGAATCCTAAGGCATGTGGGCTAGTTTGCAATTCTGCTTAGCTTAGGAGTTTCGAATGCTCCCGCCTTCCAGGTGGCTTCCTACTTTTGCTCGCAGCTGAAGAGGTGGGTCTTCAAATGCACCACTGTGGTGTTTCTGGGAATCTCTTCTAATAGAATGAGGGAATAGCAAACAACGATTTCTGTATGTTGTAGTGCAGTCATATTGTCATATTAGCTTCTCTCAGGCTCTGATCTGGAATAATTTTATTCCCCTTCATTTTCATGATCACTTCTGGTGTGTTCCCCCCCTCCCCAGTCTCTGTACTTTGTGGACTTAGCCTTTTTACTTACCCTCTGTGTTGTGCCACTGGAATGTGGTAAACCATTGCTCCTGTATCTCACTTTCCCCTTCCATAGCTTGTAAAATTGTTTCTTTCAAAGTAGAGTTAGGTGTTATTAAAGGGCTAAGACATCTTCCCCTCCAGGATTGATATTTTGTATAGTCAGTGAATGTTTTACAGATTCGTACACAAAAATTGTACATTAACTATTTGAGGGAATTTTCTTAGAAAAAAATTGCTATTTTTTCCTTCCTTGCTAGCTAAAGTAGCTACATATTATTTTTTATTTTGTCTGGGTGCCTGCAGAGTCTAAAATACTCTCTGACCCTTTACAGGAGATAAATTGACTCCTACTCTATACCATGTGCATATGAAAGAACACTTGTGATTTTTCGTGTTTTTCCATGGGTTCCAACATAATTCTTCTTTCCTTTCTTCCCACCTTTTTATGAACATTCTTTGTGTAATCTAAATAAATCTTCTAGACAAGAAATGCCCAAATTGAATGGGAAAGAGAGAGCATTACTCTAATGCTCTGCCACTTTGTATATTGACAGTCAAGTAGGATTATAGAAGATAGGCCCTAATCCCAATTTACAGTCAAGGAAGTGTCCTGGAAGATGTGGTCCCTAAATTGAGCTTTCAGTGGTAAATCGGAAGTAGATAGAAAGCAGTTATTTCTAACAGAAAGGACAAATGAACAGATAAGGGGAATCATGGTGCCTAAGAGTAAAGCCAATTACAGTTCCTTACATGCCATGTGAAAGAGCTTTTACTTTTTTTTTTTTTCCTGGGCAGTTTTGTACTGTGTAGCCAAATACAGATTTGCATGGCAGTTGGATAATTGTTGGCTATTTGGAAGAGGGATGAGTGGGGAAAGTAGGCAGGGAGACCCATTATTGCTCTGTCTTAGATGAGATTTGATAGGGCAGTGGAACAGGTGGAGTGGATGTGATGATGTTTAGAAAGATTTTGAAGGTTCTCAACAAACCTTGTTAACCATTTATATGTTAGAAGTAAGAAGAAAAATCAGGACTGATTTTAGATTTCTAACTGGTTCCATTGGCAAGTTGAAATGCTGTGTTGGGTTATGGGCCACGTCTACTTCATTCATTTTTGTATCCTGTGCCTTGAAAAGTGTGTTTTACTTAACAAAAATATTTCCTCCTAGTATTTTATTTTTTCACGTTTGGGGGCTATACCTGGGCAGTGCTGATGCTCAGTGCTTATTCCTGGTGGCTCTGCACTCAGGAATTACTCTTGAAGACTGCGTGGAGGATCACAAGGCATGCTGGTATTTGAACCCTAGTTAGCCATGTGCAAGGCAAAACATCTCTACATGCCCTACTTACTGTACTATCACTCCATACACACCTTTGATCATTGATTGCTATGTTTATCA